>NW_007247821.1:386327-388908 GCF_000164805.1 Carlito syrichta
ACTTTTCTTTCTTAACCTTTTTGTGTGTCACAATTCTTTGCATCTACTCGGATCTCTGGGTTCCCAGCGTGGCACCTCCGGCTTGCCAGCCCCGGCGGTGCTGCTCCCCTTGCTCCATCCATTTTCCCTCACTTTATCCGAACCCTAACATAGGCTATGCATTTCTTTGTGAGAGAGCAAACATTCGCATCTCTGAGCAACAGGTAACCCACTTTGGGAAGGCAGGGTACACAATATTTTATCCACAGAACCATCTTCAAAATCTAGGATGAGGATGGGGGATTGCCAGTAGTGGGAACCTGCCAGGGGAGGGGGGCACACCTCATCAACAAGGGCACCTGCACATGAACATTTGCATACCTAACCCCGAACTGTATCCCACATCTTTAAAATAAAATTAAAACAAAATCCACAAAATCTAGGATAGGAAGAACTTTACTAATTAAATCTTCTTAAGTATCTGCCCTCATAAGTTTCCAAAGAGACAAGAGTTGAGACTGTTGAGGTCAGTGAATGATTTTCTGGAGTAGCTGTCCTTCAGTGCCTACTACCTTCTGTTCTACACACCACTGATATTTTAACCCTCTGCAGTCTGCTTCTCATGTTAGTCTGTCACCAAAAAGAAAGTTTTTTTAAAAAAATTACATGGAGGAAATTTCAGCAGGGGGTTCTTAGAATCACTGCAGGTAGGGAATTGTAGAAACTTCTAGGGCTTGTAGGGACACAGAAAAATGGGACAATGGTAGCTTTAGATGACTGCCAGTCTGTGTGTAGAGGTGCTACACACAAGCTTGTTCTCTGAATCATCAGGCTCTCTCCTTCAGTTGCAGGGCTCTCTCCCAGGTTCAGGGCTCTGGCTCAGGTGCAGAACTCTCATTCAGGTGCAAGACTCTCTCCATCAGTTGCAGGGCTCTCTCTCAGGTGCAAGGCTCTGGTTCAGGTGCAGGACACTCTCCTTCAGGTACAGGGATCTCTCCAGTTGCAGGGCTCCCGGGAGGTGCAGCGCTCTCTCTCAGGTTCAGGGCTCTGGGTCAGGTGCAGGACTCTCTCCATCAGTTGCAGAGCTCTCTGCAGGTGCAGGGTGCTCTCCCAGGTTCAGGGCTCTGGCTCAGGTGCAGGACTCTCCAAGTGCAGGACTCTCTCCATCAGTTGCAGAGCTCTCTGCAGGTGCAGGGTGCTCTCCCAGGTTCAGGGCTCTGGCTCAGGTGCAGGACTCTCCAAGTGCAGGACTCTCTCCATCAGTTGCAGAGCTCCCCACAGGTGCAGTGCTCTCTCTCAGGTTCAGGGCTCTAGGTCAGGTGCAGGACTCTCTCCTTCAGATGCAGAGCTCTCTCTATGAGTTGCAGTGCTCCCCTCAGGTGCAGCATTCTCTCTCCGGTTCAGGGCTCTGGATCAGGTACAGGACTCTCTCCATCAGGTGCAGTGGTTCGGGGCTCTTCATCAGGTGTGGGCTTTCCCTCAGGTGCACTCTCTGCATTCACCCACCCTCCTTTGTGTGAGTCTTCGAAGAGCTGTAGTTTGGGTAGTTGCTCTAGCTTCCTCCCTGCCCTCTGTCAGCAGCCAGAATCATCCAGAGACTCTGGCCGTGGTCGCCATCCTACCACCTAGAGCTACATGAATGCAAGACCCAGAGAGCCCTGCTCAGTGGCACAACTGCAAAGTGCTGTGACCAGTTCCCGCCCAGGTTTCCTTGGTCACCATTCCTGATGTCACAGTCCCCGATGTCACAGTCAATGATGTCACAATTCTTGATGTCACTTCCCCCTGCGTCACATCCCTGATGGCCCAAGGGGAGGTAGCCAGGACTTTGGACTCCAGGGTGGGACCAGATGATGGGGGCTGTGAGACCAGATGGGTGCCTGTCCAGTCCAGAGGCCTTTGGAACTGGCCCTACCTCCCAGTTCCAGGAACCAACCAGTGATGGCTGAGGACACCGCAAGGCCCTGTGGACAGCCATCTCTCCTCCGCTGCTGCCAAACAACCTAAAAATTTTATATATATATAAATATATTAGATATTCGATACAGGATCTCTCTATGTTGCCCAGGCTGGTCTCAAACTCCTGGTCTCAAGTGATTTTCCCACTTTGTCCTCCCAAAGTGTTAGGATTATAGGCATGTGCCACTGTGTCTCGTCTTTTTAAAAATATTTTAAAATATAAAGTAACATATGTTCATTCCGAGAAATATGAAAACACTAAAGGATGTAAAAGAGAAAAAGCACCCATGATTGAGTAGATATGGGCAACACATACTCTGACAAAGAGCTTGTATCCAGCATATCCAAAGATCTCCTATAAGTCAATTTTTTTTTTTTTTGAGTTGGAGTCTCACTCCGTTGCCCAGTCTGGAGTGCAGTGGCACGCTGCCAGCCACCGCAGCCTCGACCCGCTGGGCTCCAGCGATCCTTGCGCCTCGGCCTTCCAAGTAGCTAGAACTACAGGCACACACTACCACATCCAGCTAATTTTTGAGTTATTGTATTATCTCGCCAAGTTGCCCAGGCGGGTCTCGAACCCGCGGGCTCAGGCAATCCACTCACCTCAGCCTCCCAAAGTGCTGGGATTACAGACTGAGCCACC
>NW_007247822.1:0-143745 GCF_000164805.1 Carlito syrichta
GAAAAGGGAACACTTCTACACTGTTGGTGGGAGTGTAAACTAGTGCAACCTCTGTGGAAAGCAGTGTGGCGATTCCTAAAAGCTCTAAAAATTGACCTTCCGTATGACCCTGCAATCCCCCTATTGGGAATATACCCCGAAGAACACAAATCACTCTATAAAAAAGATACCTGCACACGTATGTTTATCGCAGCATTGTTCACAATAGCAAGAACCTGGAAACAACCATGCTGCCCATCAAAAGAGGACTGGATTAAAAAAATGTGGTACATATACACGATGGAATACTATGCAGCCATAAAAAAGAACAAAATCATGAATTTCGCTGCAACCTGGATGGAACTAGAGTCTATAATACTGAGTGACCTCTCACAAAAACGAAAATCCGAATATCACATGTTCTCACTCATATAATGGACCTTGAACATCCAATGCAATACTATGAGAAAATGACTGATGGTACTGGGAAACTATGGGGGAGAGGGGGATGGGATTAACAGTAGCAAATATCTGTTGGGGGATGGGAAAACACTTCTTATCTACAGGGTGCCTGAATGAAACGTCATTGTACACCTAACCCTTAACTGTACCCCACAAAACCATAATAAAAAATACTGATTAATGAAAAAAAAAAAACCATATATTATTTCTTCTTTTTGAATCTGTAACACCATAGTTTTGCAGAGCTCCTATCTAGGAAATGTTCAGCAAAATAAATTTGTTATTTGGGGAGAGAAACCAAAAGCTTTCACCAACTGTTTATTGGGGATGATTTTAAACATATGCAGAATTACACAGAGTAATAGAATGAACTTCCTTCTACCTATCACCAACCATAATAATTATAGCCGTATGACTAAACTGGTTTCATCTATCCTTGGCCCATTTCCCTCTCTTCTGTATTATTTTGTAGCTAATCAAAAACTTCATACATTTCAGTCCTAAATACTTAAATTTATCTCTGAGTGATAAAAATTAAAAAAAAACACCAAAACCTAACCACAGTATTTAAATCTTCAATAATTCCTAAAACTCCAATCACATCTAAACCTTCAATATTAATTCCTTAAATGTTATTTTGATCCATTTGGAATTTATCAAATACCCAGTAAGTTCAAGTTTCCAATGTCTTATAAATCTCCTAATATTATTTATTTATTTATATATTTTTTGAGTTGGAGTCTCACTCTGTCCCCCAAGCTGAGATCCTTCCATCTCAGCCTTCCAAGGAGCTGGTACTACAGATGCACGCTACCACGCCCAGCTAGTTTTTGTGATTTATTGTAGACTGATATTTTTTAATAGATGTTTGTTTGAATTAGGATCCTAAAAGGTCCACACATTTGGTTAGTTGATATGTCTCCTGAGTCTCTTTTAATCTATTGGTTTTCCCTTTTCTGACTTTTATTTTCTTGGCAATTTATTTGTGAAAGAGACTAGGTCCTTGGTTGATCATATCCCTGTGGTGTCTTTGTGTTCTTTTATTCTTCATGTTTCCTGTAAATTTGGTAGTTGGATTTAGCAGCTCTGGCAGATTCAGAGATTTAGACACTCTTGTTTTTTTGAAAATGTCTTCACAGATTGTGGTATATTCTTTCAGGTAGAGATAAAAATAATGACTGCCTGACTGTTTCTTTTTTGTGAACTTAGTCACTATTGAAAAATTCACGGATCTACTAATTTTTGGAACTGAAAAGTGATGATAGTCTGATTCTGGATTTCTTCCTTCTTCTTTTTTTTGAGTTGGAGTCTCAATCTGTCGTCAAGGCTGGAGTGCAATGGTACACTCACGGCTAGCATAGCCTCAACCTGCTGGGCTAAGGTGATCCTTCCACCTCAGCCTTCCAAGGAGCCAGCACTACAGTTGCACGCTACCACACCTGACTAATTTTTTGATTTATTGTAGAGATGAGGTCTAGGCTGGTCTTGAATCCGTGGACTCAGGCAATCCTCTCACCTTGGCCTCTCAAAGTGCTGGGATTATAGCGTGAGCCACTGTACCTAGCCTCATTCTTCTTTTTTAAACCTCTATATAGTTCATCTTCTTTTATTAGATGAAATGCTTCTAAAAGGAGAACATTCTTTACTATTTGTATGTCTTTTGGTGTAGTTCATACAGAAAGTTTTCAACATAATGAGTCAGAACACCAGTCTTCTTTTTTACATGTTACCTTTTTTTTTCACTCACTAAGGATCACGTTTCTCAAGGACCCCAGGATTAATAACGCTGAAATATCAAAGAATTACTCTTTTGATTTATCTCACAGTATACACTATATAGTCTCAAAAATAACAGTACTAATATTACCACCAATGATATGATTAATGTAAAATATTTTTTCCCCAATTCTTTTTGTTTTTGCATATATCTCACTTAGAATGTATGAATTACTTGATTTAAAGTCATTTGGCATAATCTCTTTGTGTATGGCTAGGCCAGCAACTGGTCACACATTTAAATTCATTTGTTAGCCAGGCTTGGTGGTTCAGCCTGTAATCCCATGCCTTTGGGAGACTGAGGTGAGTGGATTGCCTGAGCCCGCGGGCTCGAGACCTGCCTGGGCAGCAAGACCTCATCTCTACAATAAATCAAAAAATCAGCCGGGCGTGGTAGCACATGCCTGTAATTCCGGCTACTTGGAAGGCTGAGGCGAAAGGATCGCCGGAGCCCAGCAGGTCGAGGCTGCGGTGGCCGGGAGTGGCCACTGCACTCCAGTATGGGCGACAGAGTGACTCCGACTCAAAAAAAAAAAAAAAAGTTCATTTTATTTTATTTTTGGTTTTTAAGAACTCCTCCTTTAAATTTTTATTTTATAATTATGTAAGTTACATTTCTTCCATGTATTCTCTTCCTTCCCTTCCCCTTTAATTAACTATTTTTAAAGTTTATAGTACAACCGTTTCATAATTTCCTTTCCTTTTTTTTTTTTTTTTTGAGTTGGAGTCTCACTCTGTCACCATGCTGGAGTTCAGTGGCATACTTACAGCCACCCCAGTGTTGACCTGCTGGGCTCTGCTGATCCTTCCACTTCATTTTTAATATAATAGGTTCAAAATCAACATGTAAAATCAATTGTTTTCCTGTATAACTGCAAAAAACAATTTGATAGGAAAATTACGAAAATAATTTTATGTATAATAGAATGCAAGTAAATAAAATACCTAAAATAAACTTAACCAAGGAAATTAAAGATTTGTACAATGGCAATCGTGAAAAATTGCTCAAAGTAAATAATGAAAAAGACATCCATATACATGACGTAGAAGAGTTAATATTAAGATGGCAGTACTCCTCAATGCAATTTATGGATTCGATGAAATCCCTATCAAATCCAATAGCAATTTTACAGGAATAGAAAAGACATTCTTCAAATTTACAAAGAGTTGTAAGATTTTTGATGTATCTGTGTGTATACATACTTGCATCACCCTTTTTAAGATTATTGGTAGCATACTATACACTCTTCCCTCATCTTGCTTTTTTAACTTCAAATATCCTAGAGATTAAGTCACATTAGCAGAGAACAACGTTGTGTCAATGTGCCATAATTTTATTTAGCTTGTCACTTCTTTATTTTTTTGAGTTGGGGTCTCACTCTGTCATCCAGACTGGAGTGCAGTGGCCGCTCCCGGCCACCGCAGCCTCAACCTGCTGGGCTCCGGCGATCCTTCCGCCTCAGCCTTCGAGTAGCCAGAATTACAGGCATGTGCTACCACACCCGGCTGATTTTTTGAGTTATTGTAGAGATGAGGTCTCGCTGCCCAGGCGGGTCTCAAACCCGCGGGCTCAGGCATTCCACTCACCTCAGCCTCCCAAAGGCGCGGGATTACAGGCTGAGCCACCGAGCCCGGCTTAGCTTGTCACTTCTTGATGAGTATTTGAATTGTCCCCAGTTTTATGCTATGAACTGCCTTGTCTTTTCATGTTTTAAATTTCTTTTGCCAATGTATGTTTTTTCGTGTTTTTGCCAGATTATCTTTGAGATAAATGTCTTAAATAAAATTACTGAGTTAAAGGACAAATAAGTATATAATTTGTTGAATATTGCCAAATTTCCCTTCATATAGAGTATACTATTATGCATTCTCACCAACATATGAGAATGTCCGATATCTAACAGCTTTGCCCAGAGTATGTCATCAAACATTTTTACCAATATTTAATAGGTAAAATAATCATATATTGGCAGTTTTAATTTTTTATTTCTCTTATAAGGAATATTGAACTCTTTTTCATATGCTTAAGAGCAATTTTCACTTATTTTTCAGGCAACTGTTTATTTCTCTAGCCCATTTTTCTATATTATTAGACCTTTTTACCCCCTATTATTAAGAAATTCTTTATATATAATAAAGTCCCTTCATTTGTGATATAAATTGTAAATATTTTTCCCATTTTACTTTGCTTGTGAATATTCCTGCTATATACATTTTTAAGAATTATACAGCCGGGTTCCGTGGCTCAGCCGGTAATCCTGCGCCTTTGGGAGGCTGAGGTGAGTGGATTGCCTGAGCCCGCGAGTTCGAGACCCGCCTGGGCAGCGAGACCTCATCTCTACAATAAATCAACAAAATCAGCCAGGTGTGGTAGCGCATGCCTGTAATTCCGGCTACTTGGAAGGCTGAGGTGGAAGAATCGCCAGAGCCCAGCAGGTCGAGGCTGCGGTGGCCAGGAGCGGCCACTGCACTCCAGTCTGGGTGACAGAGTGAGACTCCAACTCAAAAAAACAAAACAAAAACAAAACCTAAAAAGAATTATACAATTTAAAAATTCTTTTGAGTCAAGGTCTCATCATGTCACCCAGACTGGAGTGCAGTGGCACAATCACAGTTCACTGAAGCCTGAACTCCTGGGCTCAGACAATCCTTTCATCTTAGCCTACTGAGTAGTTGGGACTACAGGTGTACACCATCACGCCTGGCTAATTTTAATTCTTTTGATTTTTTTTGTAGAGACAAGGTCTCACTATGTTTCCTAGACTGATCTCAAGCTTCCGGGCTCAAGCAATTCTCTTGCTTTTGCTTCTCAGAGTGCTGGGATTACAGGTGTGAGCCTTTGGGCCTGGCCTATTTTTAATACTCAAATTTATTTCTTTGCCTCATTGATTTTAGGTTTGAGTCATAATTAGAAAAGTTTTTCCAGGCACTGTGGCACATGCCTGTGGTCCCATCTACTTGGGAGGCTAAGGTAAACCCAGGGTTCTTGGGCATCTTTGGTGGGGAATAACTGGGTTGCCTACAGAGGGGTGAAACAACCCAGCATGGAAACAAAGCATGCCAAAACTCTGGTACAGATCAGTACTGGGATCACACCTGTGAATAGCCACACACTCCAGCCTGGACATCATGATGAGAACTCGTCTCTAAAAAGTAAAAAATAAAAGTTGACAAAGTTTTTTTTTTTTTGACTTGGTTATAGAGGAATTCACTCAGGCTATCTTCTAGAATTTATGTGGTTTCATTTGCATTTAAATTTCTGATTTATTTGGAATTTATCTTAGTTTATAATATGAGGAATGAGTCTAACTTTATATTATTTCTATGCAGTTATTAAAATGTCACCTTCCTGAGGTGAGAGCATGTGTTTATCAAATATTAAATTATATTTGTAATTGGAAGTAATTCTGTATTTTATATTTTGCTTGCTTGGTCTTCCTATAATATGTCAATCATACTTTTAATATTAGAGACTCTATAATATGTTTTAATATCTGGCACAGCTAGCCACTTCTACCCTATCTTCTTTTGCAGGGTTTCCCTGGCTTATTCTGTGTTTATTCTCTCAAGTGAACAACTGACCTAATTTCAGAAAAAAAAATTGATATTTTTATTGAGATTGCTACAAATTAGTAAAGACATGTTTTTCCACTTCTAGTTCATATCTACTTTTCTAATCTTTTAAGTGTGCTTTATACTACTTCATATTTAAGTTTTAGTTATTTAAAATTATGTGAAAACTTTACATTAACTGATAAGACAACTCATGAAACTTATTGTAGTAAGCAGGAAAGTTGAAAGTTATTGCTTTATGATTTGGAATTATCTGTATTATAATTATTTATGTCATTGATATTATCTGTGGATTTTTTTTGTATTTAGTTTCTTTATTTTCAATTATTTTAAATGCATATTTCTTTAGGAAGTCAAAAGCTCTATCCCCTGGCCCAGTAAAAAAATGGAAATCGAGGCTGTGGATGGTATCTACATTTAAGCACAACATTTGGATGAGCTTCTAAGCCAGTGGACTTTGTATTCCCTACAGTGATTTTGGAAAAACTATTTATGTCTTTGCACATTTTTTTAGTTGGCATCTAACATTTTGTCATCAATTTAAACTGCTGGAAGTGATTTTCTATTTATGCTAAGCAATGTTATTTTAAAATGATACTATTACACCATTCTTTTAAATGTATCCGATGAAGTTAAAATAACGATTTAAGACCTCTGGTCATCCTTAAAAAAAAAATCAACGAGATCTTTAACAGCCAAATTTTACAATATTCCCTTTTCTCCTTAAATATGTATTTACTTCCTCCTCCTTTACAGAATCACATCTTAATGAAATGCATTTTTATACTCAAATTTTTTTATTGATTCTTGTGTCATACTTCTTACTAGTAAGAATGAATATAAATTTAAAATAATTGTTTAAAAATGTTCATGGCCGGGCTTGGTGGCTCAGCCTGTAGTCTCAGCCCTTTGGGAGGCTGTGGCGAGTGGATTGCCTGAGCCCACATGTTCGAGACCAGCCCAGGCAACTTGATGAGACCTCGTCTCTACAATAAATCTAAAATTAGCCAGGCATGGTAGCGCGTGCCTGTGGTTCTGGCTACTTGGAAGGCTGAGGTGGAAGGATTGCTGGAGCCCAGCAGGTCAACGCTGGGATGGTCGTGAGTGTGCCACTGCACTCCAGCCTGGACGACAGAGTGAGACTCTAACTCAGAAAATTTTTTCTGTGACCATAAGCATTAAGTGCTAGACAATTTTTTTGCTGAATTAAGTTACCATCATAATTATTAGCAGTACAAAATCTATCCAAGCAGCACAACTATATTAAGTTATTTGATAATTATACATATTTAAAAAGTAAAATTTATTGCAAATGCATTTCTTAAAGAGATGGATGAGACTTTTATTCAAACATATACCTGTTTGAATATTAGTTATTACAAGAATAAAACTGGGTTCAGCAACAGTTCTATTCCTGTTTGCTTTTGTAGCTATAGTCTTGAGGAACCCGGTTGATATAAACAATAAATGGTAATAAAAGGAGTTGTGTTGTAACAGGGTCATTGACTTGCTTCCACATCACATGCCAAAAATCACATAACAATCTGTTTTCAAAAAATCACTTTTAATAGTCTGGTGATGCTGATGCCTGGATTATAATCCAGTTGATGCCTGGATTATGCCTGCCTTCCACTTTGGTCACAGAAGAGAATTGGGAATCACCTGCATTGCAAAAGAATTGGTTAATCTGATGTTAGAGTCTGATGTCTTCCTGCTTTTACTTTATCAAAGTGATTGCAGTAAAATTTAACTTGTTCCTTTATTTGGAGTCCAAGTGATTGTTAAAGCCTGAGGCCAACCAGGCTCGGTGGCTCAGCCTGTAATCCCGCGCCTTGGGAGGCTGAGTTGAGTGGATTGTCTGAGCCTGCCGGTTAGAGACCCGCCTGGGCAACTTGGTGAGACCTCATCTCTATAATAAATTTAAAAATATTAGCCGGACGTGGTAGCACGTGCCTGTAGTTCTAGCTACTTGGAAGGCTGAGGTGGAAGATCGCCAGAGCCCAGCAGGTTGAGGCTGTGGTGGCCAGGAGCGGTCACTGCACTTCAGTCTGGGCGACAGAGTGAGACTCCAACTCAAAAAAATAAAAATAAAAATAAAATAAAATAAAAAGCCTGAGGCCATGTACCCTACAAAGTTCAGTGTGGGAAAGAGATTCGGCCTTTTGCTTTGGTAAATTGGGCAGAGAGGAATTATGAGAAGAGGAGAAGAAGAATGTGTGACTTTCCCACATATTCTTAGGCAGATCAATTTTAGGAAAGAGTAGAAATGGAAATTGAGAACCTAGAATAGGTATATAAAAATATCCTTGCTCAGATCTGTCTTCCCAAACCTTTAGGTTACACATAGCGCCTGTTTGAAGACCCCTTATTTGAGGCAGGCCATGGGAGAAGGGACAATACTTTGGGCTACATTGTTTCATCTAACAAAAAAACTGTACAACAGCTTGGGGTCAGCAAAGGTTGAGTTACTGTGCTCAAACTTATGCCAGCATTACTTATGAAGCGATATTGCCAAATGGGCTGATACCATCTTCATAAGAAGCTTTGTGGAAGATATGTGGTCAGTAAAAACAAAAACAAAACAACAACCCTCAACACTCATTGAGTTGTAATTCTGTTGAATAATGTCTATTTGGATCTTTATGCAGTTCGCAAAGCTTTGGTCAGTCTACTTGATGACAACTTGAAGTTAGCTAATTATGAGAAATAGAGAGTTCACTGCATATTCCTTAGAGTTTAGGATATCTATTCTTAATTATCCATCTTAGTGAGTTTAAGCAATAGGGGTGAACTCTTTTGCTGGTGGAAATGAATTTGTAGTGCCGATAAGTATGTGCATGCACGCATGCATATGTTTTGGCAGAAAGTGTTTCGGAACCACTGCCCTAAATTATTTATTCTCAAATATTTTAAAAGCCTTAGCTGGGCTCTTGAGAGAGCACAGGAAAACAGAGGAAGGTCTAGGATTAGGGATTAAAATGCAGATGCTGTATTTGGCATTGCTGTGTTAGAAAAGCAATGTGTTAGTCAGGCAAGGGGTATAATTCACATTTTATACTGAAAGGTCAAGGAGCCAGATCTATATTTTGGCTGGGATAAAAGGCCATCTCACTTCACCTTTTGTGAGCAGCAGGGACACCCCTCTGTAGGACAAAATGTCCTTTAAGAATTTATTTTTGATCTACTCGTAATTTAAGCAAGTGAAAAGTGACAAGCATTTAGTGGACATTCCCTGTGTGCCTAGTATAATTCTAAGTGCTTTATACTGATCATTTCATTAATTCCTTGGTAAAACCTGAAGGAGTTCATACTGGTTTTATCATCTCCATTTGGTATATAGGGAAACAGAGGTATACCATGATTAACTAATTTTAATTTACCCAAGGTCACACACTAGTGAGTGGTAGCACATGGATTCAACACAGGCTAATTAAGTCCTGAATCTCCGCTCTCAACCATTAAATTATTATAATTCCTTCCAAATCCATGTGCTACAAGGTGGTGAGTGAATTTCAGAGATATTGACTTCTCAGTCACAGAGTTGACAGGGCTCCCGGGACGATTTGCTGGACAATTTGCCTGTTGCAGTGAGCAGCCTTTTCTACTCACCCAGAGTGCTACTACAAGGAGTATTTTCTGAAGATGTCAAGAATGGAAAAGATTGGAAAGCTCTGCCATGGAGTGTAGGAGAGCTAACTTTGATCAGCAGATTCTCTGGGTGGATACTATAAATGGACTCTATGGCCACTAAAAAGAAATGAAAACGATTGACCTGTTGAGTGAAGTTATTAATATAATGAGTTCTTCTGACTGGTGAATAAAATCTGTATGGGTTTCATCCAGGAGTTATAAAACAGTGGCCTGTGGGCAGATTTAACCTGCAGGTTGTGTGATAGTCCAGTACAATACTTAAATGAAATTAAAATGTGTATGCATTTTCATGGCAGAAGGGACACTCAATAATATTCTCTACCGATTCTGCAGCCCAAAAGTTTCAGACATTTGCATTTTCCTGTCTGGCTTCTGATGACTGCTGAGTGTGTAGCTCTTCGTTAAATCACTCAAAGGAGACAGGAGGATAGTAGGCTACATGGTAGGCTGGGCTAACTATCTTTTGACTATTTTCACCAGAGATTTGGGAGTAAGTGGTGGTGACAGCAGCCCTGAATTTATCCAATAGGCAGATTTAAAAAGTGCTTAGGCACTAGTTAGTCAGGAACACACCAACAAAATCCTCTCTTTTTCTTTTATTGAGAAATTGGAAAAAATTTATTTCTTATTTTATAAAAGTATTAAAGAGCCGGGCTCGGTGGCTCAGCCTGTAATCCCGCACCTTGGGAGGCTGAGATGAGTGGCTTGCCTGAGCCTGCGGGTTCGAGACCCGCCTGGGCAACTTGGTGAGACCTCATCTCTACAATAAATCAAAAAAGCAGCCGGATGTGGTAGCACGCTCCTGTAGTTTCAGCTACTTGGAAGGCTGAGGCGGAAGGATCGCCGGAGCCCAGCAGGTCGAGGCTGCAGTGGCTGGAAGTGGCCACTGCACTCCAGTCTGGGGGACAGAGTGAGACTCCAACTCAAAAAAAAAAAAAGTATTAAAGGAGTTTTTTGTTTGTTTGTTTGTTTTGTTTTTGTTTTTAAGAGGTAAGGTATTACTCTCTTGCCCAGGCTGGAGTGCAGTGGTGCAATCTTGGCTCACTACACCTTCAACCTCCAGGGCTCAGGCGATCCTTCAGTCTCAGCCTTCCAAGTAGCTGGGACTATGGGTGTGGGCCAACATGCCAGGCTAAGTTTTTTATTTTTTGTAGAGATGAGGTCTCGCTATATTACTTAGGCCAATCTTGAACTCCCAAGCTCAAGCAATCCTTTCACCTCAGCATCCCGAAGTGCTGGGATTGTAGGTGTGAGCCACTGTGCCTGACTTAAGTATTAAAGTAGTTTTAGAAAATTATACTTTTGTCATAAAAGTGCTCAATAAATTATATTATTTTCTGTGATTATTATTGATGAAATCAAAACTACTTTAGATTTGTTGATACTGATATTTTAGTATTGTTTTTAAATTTAATAATGTATATTGAGAGGGAGAGATACTATGCATATTTTATTGAACAGTGATTACCTCTATTGAAAAGATTTCTAGAAAAACAAATTCAACCTATAAAATTATTTCACAGTTCAGGTCTGCATGTACTACCCTAGTTATTACAATGGGTTTAGACTACTGTATCACACATTAACTCATTTTTCTTTAAAAAGTCTTCTTAAGTTTTAAAAAATATACAGTTATAGTGACTATTATAATGATCACCTATGAATCCACTAGTCGACTTTATGAAGTCTTTATTTATTTCCACATTTGCTTCAGATATTTCTTAAGAAATAAATTATTTAAATGCTATTTATCCCTGTTTTTATCACTTGCTAATCTGATTACCTTCTCATTGCATACCTAGAAAACTAGTCTAAGATTGATATTTGCTATTCCCTGACATGTTTTCACACTACTATATTTGCATCTATAAATAATGTATAGTACTGTTTTGTATGTTTCAAACATCATGTAAATATTTTCATACTGTATATATACTTTTGTATCTTTTTAACATTATGATTTTTGAGATATAGCTGTATAAACAAAAATACATACATTTAAATCCACATAAATATATATAAATAAATGGTTCCAGCTTTATTTATTTAGTTGGAGTCTTACTCTGTCACCCAGGCTGGAGGGCAGTGGCATGCTCATGGCCATCACAGCCTCAACCTGCTGGACTCAGGCGATCCTTCCCCCTCAACCTTCCAGTAGCTAGAACTATAGGCACGTGCCACCATGCCTGGCTAATTTTTTTTTTTAACTTATTGTAGAGGAGATATCACCAAGTTGCCCAGGCTGGTCTCAAACCCCTGGACTCAGGCAATTCTCTCATCTCGGCCTCCCAAAGTGCTGGGATTGCAGGCTTGAGCTACTGTGCTGGCTCCCAGTTTATTCATTTTTAACTGCTGTGATTTCATGTTATAAATACACCTTTATATAGACAGTCATTCTGTTGATAAACATTATGTTTATTCCCCCCTTTTTTACCCCAGTATATAAGAAACAGAGTCAGCATTGCACAGTGGCTAAAGCAGGGAAGAAGAAAGTCTTTTCTGGGTTCAATATTGATTTTATATCTTAGTAGCTAAATAACTTTGCACAAGTGACTTAAACGCTTTTGCCTTAGTTTCTTCATCTATTTTATGTTCACACAGTGGAATATTAAATAGCAGTTGACACAAATGAAATAGAGCATTATGAATCTTTTAAAAATTATTGTAGTAAGATCACTTTCCATGAGAGCTACTCTTTTAACAAATGTTTAAGTGTACAATGCAGTATTGTTGACATAGGTACTAGGTTGTATGACAGACTGATCTCTATAACTTATTTATCTTTCTTAACTGAAACTTTATACCCATTAAATAGTAACTCTTCATTTTCCCCTCCCCCCAGCCTCAAGCAATCATCCATTTCACTCGATTCGATGAATTTGCTATTTTAGGTAACTCATATAAGTGGGATCATGTAGTATTTGTCTCTTCATGACTGGCTTATTTCACTTAGCATAATATCCTCCAGGTTCATCCATGCCGTTGCATATTACAGAATTTCTTTCTCTTTTTTAAGGCTGAATAGTATTCCATTATGCATATATACCACATTGTCTTTATTCATTTATCTATTATTGTACATTTAGATTATTTTTACATCTTGGCTGTTATGAATCATGCTGCAGTGAACATGGGAATGCTGATATCTCTTCAGTATCCTGATTTCAGTTCTTTTGGATAAATCCCAAGAAGTGGGATTATTGGATCACATTTAAAAATTTTTTAGAACCTCCATTCTGTTTTCCATAGTTGCTGTGCTATTTTACATTCAAACCAACAGTGTGCAAAGGCTCCGATTTCTCTGCTTCCTCACCAACAATTGTTGTCTTTTGGTTTCTTGATAATAGTTACTTTAATAGATATAAGGTGAGCCGAGCTTGGTGGCTCAGCCTGTAATCCCGCGCCTTTGGGAGGCTGAGGTGAGTGGATTGCCTGAGCCCGCGGGTTCGAGACTGCCTGGGCAGCGAGACCTCATCTCTACAATAAATAAAAAAATCAACCGGACGTGGTAGCGCGCGCCTGTAATTCTGGCTACTCGGAATGCTGTGGCAGAAGGATCCCCGGAGCCCAGCAGGTTGATGCTGTGGTGACCAGGAGCGGCCACTGCACTCCAGTCTGGGTGACAGGGTGAGACTCCAACTCAAAAAAAAAAAAAAAAAAAAATATCTATCTATCTATATATATATAAGGTGATATCTCATTATGGTTTTGACTCGAATTTCTCTGATGATCAGTGATGCTGAATATTTTTTGCCTGTATACCTGTTGACCATCTGTGTGTCTTCTTTGGAGAAATGTTTGTTCAGGCCCTTTGCCCATTTTTTTTTTTTTGAGTTGGAGTCTCTCTCTGTTGCCCTGGCTGGAGTGCAGTGGCATGCTCACGGCCACTGCAGTGTTGACCTGCTGGGCTCCGGCAATCCTTCTGCCTCAGCCTTCCAAGTAGCCAGAACTAGAGGCGTGCGCTACCATGCCTGGCTAGTTTTTAATTTTATTATAGTGACAAGGTCTCACCAAGTTGCCCGGGCTGGTCTCGAACCCCGTGGGCTCAGGCAGTTCGCTCACCTCAGCCTCTCAAAGTGCTGGGATTACAGGCCAGGCTGAGCCACTGAGCCTGGCCTAGTTCATTTTTAAATAAAACTTTTTTTTTTTCTGAGTTATAAAAGTTTCTTGTATGTTTTAGAAGTTAGTCTCTTGTCAGATATATGGTTTTTAAATATTATGTCCCATTTCCTAGGTTGCAACATAAATATTAATAAACTATCGAAGGAGAATGAACTAGAACATATATATTCATGTGTCATTTAACAACAGGGATACCTTCTGAAATACGTGTCATTAGGAGATTTCATCATTGTGAGTGAATTTACACAAACCTAGATGATATAGCCTACCACACACCCAGGCCATATGTTGGAGCCTTGCTCCTTGGCTACAAACCTGTACAGCATGCTACTGTATTGAATACTGTAGGCTATTGTAATGCATTTGGAGTGCTTGTGTATCTAAACATAGAAAATGGACAGTAAGGCCAGGCATGGTGGCTCATGCCTGTAATCCCAGTACTTTGGAAGGCTGAGGCGAGAGGATTGCTTGAGTCCAGGGGTTTGATCAGCCTGGATAACTATCAGTTTGTCAGCTCTATAAAAAAAAAAAATTAACTTGGCATGGTGGTGCGTGCCTGAGCCCAGCAGATTGAGACTGTGGTGGCCATGAGTGTGTCACTGCTCTCTAGCCTGGGCAGCAGAGTGAGACTCTGACTCAAAAAAAAAAAAAGAAAAGAAAAGAAAATGTACAGTAAAAATGTGGAGTTTTAATCTTATGGGACCACTATTATATATGCAATCCATCATTGACCTGAATGTCATTATGCAGTACATAGCTGTTTATGGGTAGATATAGGTTATTGTGAAGATCCTAATGTTCTTGGATACTTAGTTTATATGTGCTTGTTATATCATTATAATAATTAACAAAGTAATGAATAAGTAAAAGTGGTTCACACATAGATCTATGAGGAGATTGTGTCATGAACAAAAGATAATGATTAATACATGAGTCCCAAAATTATAATGAAAAAAAAAGTAAACAGATAATAATAGTACCTCATGGGAATGTTATGAGTATTAAATGAGTTAATATTTATAAAGAACTGAGAATAGGGCTTGATGCATAGTAAGTACTACACAAGTATTTGCTATATAAAATATATACATTTATAAAGCGATGAATAGTCTGGACAAGTGTCTTCTTGGGAGCTTGTGGTTGAGGTTTTTAAAAATATGTAACTAGAGCCGGTCTCGGTGGCTCAGCCTGTAATCCCGCGCCTTTGGGAGGCTGAGGTGAGTGGATGGCCTGAGCCCGCGGGTTCGAGACCCGCCTGGGCAGCGAGACCTCACCTCTACAATAAATCAAAAAATTAGGCGTGGTAGTGCATGCCTGTAATTCCAGCTACTTGGAAGGCTGAGGCGGAAGGATCGCCGGAGCCCGGCAGGTAGAGGCTGCGGTGGCCAGCAGCGGCCACTGCACTCCAGTCTGGGTGACAGAGTGAGACTCCAACTCAAAAAAAAATATGTAACTAGGAATAAGTACAATGGCTAGATCTAAAGGTATGTACATCTTTGCCACCCCAAATGGCCCAAGTATATGTTAGAGATGACATTACCCCATATTCTTTTACCACTTGAAGTCATGAGGTTTCTAAATTTTTGGTTGTGAAATAGATCTCACTGCATGCATTTACCTGATTTCAAGGCAGTTGACCTACTTTTAATATGTTTGATGGTTATTTTGATTTCCTCTTTTATAAAATGCCTAATTATATTCTCGTCTTAATTTTTTCCCTGTAAGATTCCTTGTGTTGGCCGGTGCAGTGGTTCACACCTGTAATCCCAGCAGTTTAGGAGGCGGAGATGAGATGATTGCCTAAGCTCATGGGTTCGAGACAAGCCTGGGCAACTTGGCCAGACTTGATCTCTATAGTAAATCAAAAAATTAGCTAAGCGTGGTGGCGTGTGCCTGTAATTCCAGCTACTTGGAAGGCTGATACTGAAGGATCGTCTGAGCCCAGCAGGTCAAGGCTACGGTGGCTGTGAGTGTGCCCCTGCCCTCCTGGGTGACAGAGTAAAACTCCAACTAAAAAAGAAAAGATTCTTTGTGTTTTTCTCATTGATTGGCCATTTCTCTCTCTCTCTCTCTACATATATATATGCAGAATTGATCATTTTTTCTGTTTGCATTTTCAATTGTAGCATTTATTTAAATATTGGCTTAGTAGATTATTTTTAGCTGTAACTCACAAATGAAGCTCCCCGTTGCCTTCTAAAAGTTTTCAAGTTTTTTTTTGGTTGATACTTTAGTCCTTTATCCACTAGAAATTGCTCTTTGTTTATTGAGTGAATTTGGGATTCAATTATATATATTTTGTTCTTAGCGGGTATTGCTTGTTCTTTCCTCATTTATTTAAATCTTACTTTGGTCACATACCAAATTTCTATGCATATTTACTTGAATATGTTTCTAGGCTTTGTATCTAGTTCTATTGACCTGTTTATTTCTGTTTCAATGCCACATTGTCTTAAATACTATGGTTTATAAACATTCTTATACATCAGTGCACCCCATACACACTTATTTAAATATCTTAGCTATTCTTGATTTTCTAGATAATTTTGATATCAGTTTGTCAATTTGCATGAAAAATTCTATTTTGACTTTGATTCGAATTACTTTGAATTTATAGACTCATTTTGGGGCGAGTTAACTAAAGAGAACATTTTTACTAAGATCTTTTTTTCTTTTTTTAGGTAGGATTGCTCTACAATTTGGTTCTGTATTTTTTGTTACTCTGTTTGCATGCTTGTATATTACTTCCCATTTTTATTTGTCTGGAGCAGATGCGATTAATTGGTAGATTTGAAATCGTCACTAGAAATCTTCTGTTTTTACATTTTTCTCCTTCACAGGTCTCACTAGCTTTCACAGTTCCAATTATTGTCTTATGTAAATGAATTCTCAGTCTCTTTCATATCCTGTTAGTCCTGCTAATTTCCCAAGTTATCATTCTAGGTCCTTATTTTCCATTCTAATTTTCAATTACAAACAACACTGCCCATTTCAAAATGTATTATCTATGTGTTTTAGATTAGCTGAGTTTTGCCAAGCTTGTTTTCATTGGAGTGGTAGTGTCTATATAATAAACATGTAGCTCTTTAGCAAAGGCTGATAATTTAACTGTATTTTAAAACCTTGTAGACTAATGTTGATACAGTTACAAGGTCTTTTTTTTATCAAGGGAAATGAAAGCATTCCTACGTCAAACACTGTTGGCCATTTTGTCTTTATATGGATTTTTGAAGGATGTTTGGCTTTTGGCTATTCTATATTATAAATAGATATACCTGCTGCCTGAAAAGCATCCATCATCTCTGAATTTCTGGGTTAAAGGAAAGTACAAATTATGAACTTAAGACTATGATTTGTATTTCCGTTCCTCAAGATACTAAAACTTCCTTTGTATTCTTTTTAAGGCTGTTGTGGTCTCTCTAAATGGATGGAGTAGCTGTGTTTCTTCACAAGGGCTTTGAACTGTCTTGCCAAGACAAATCGAAATGATGTAAAACACACTGGCAGTCTAGAATGTTAACAAGCATTTTCTAATAATTGAGGGAGAGGCATTAAAAACCATGCCCACATTCTTTAGCTGGAGCTTTTTAGTTCTGTCAATACTATGTTCAAGAGAATTACAGTATAATAATGAGGATAAGTATTAACCAACATTAAGTCATCATATATGTCAAACTGCTTCTCCTTCCCTTCCGAAAGTGATGATTCATTTTTTCTTTATTTAATGTTAATACTTTCTTGCTTCACCCATGCCTTCTCATTATTTTAATCTCATATAAATAAATTTGATATATAGTTTGATTGGTTAGTGTTGGCTAAATAAATAAACAAAAATTATAGGCACATAGCTTGAGTGTATTTTTAGAGAATGATGATATTTCCATGAGTTATAAAGAGTAAGTTTATCTCAAATAAACTTTCCTTCCTTCCTTCCTTCCTTCCTTTCCTCCCTCCCTCCTTCCCTCATTAAAAGACATACCTCTATGTGACATTCATAGGAGCACTGATGTGGGGTTTGAAGACCTGGTGTGTAGTTCTGGCTTGGCCCCTTATATTCACAGGTTCAGTGTTAAGTTGGAAAATGAAGCTGATGCTTATGAGAACTAAACGAAAAAATGAGTGTAAAGGAGTTTATAAAAATATAAAAGGAGAGCGATCAGGTAGCTTTTGTCCTTTATAAATTATAAAAGAAAATAAAACTCTTACAGCTTTCTGATTCCTAAGGAGGAGATGGAAGAAAACAAATTCTAAAAGGAAATCCCAACTTGTGAAGTATCCTCAGAATGGGATTGAGGATCCTGTTTCTAGTTCAGCTTCCTTTTTGGGGATACGGACAGAACACTACACACTGTGTCAGATGGTGAGGGTGATATGGCAGTAGTCAGCCCCTGTTAGTTATCAATTTTGATGCCATTGTTTTAATTTCTCTTACCACTCTATTCCTGCCCAAAAGACCCATGCTTCAAAGTTGACAACTGTCCCAGATATCGTGGGATAGTTTCAGCACTTACTGAGTAATTTCTAGAGGCCAGAAATTCCCACTTATCACTTATTTTATGTGAATGACTTTTCTAAGCAGATATTGTGATCCCTGTTTAACTGAGGTAAAAAATGAGCTCAGGGAAATTGTTCTCTGTAGGTATTCAGGGGCAAAATCAAGATTAAAGCTCAAGACATCTGATTTGGAGTCATATGTTCCTTCCACTGGAAAACAGCGTGGGTTGGTGCTAATAATATGGTTTCTGGAAGTTGGCTGTGTGACCTTTAATTTGGACACGTTATTTAACCTTTCTAAGCCTCGGTTTTCTCATTTAGGACATGGGAATGATAATAGTTATTTATTTATTTTTATTTTCTGAGTTGGAGTCTCACTCTGTCACCCAGTCTGGAGTGCAGTGGCCGCTCCCGGCCACCCCAGCCTCGACCTGCTGGGCTCCGGCGATCCTTCTGCCTCAGCCTCCCAAGTAGCTGGAACTACAGGCATGCGCTACCACGCCTGGCTAGTTTTTGATTTATGGTAAGAGATGAGGTCTCCCCAAGTTGCCCAGGTGGGTCTCGAACCCGCGGGCTCAGGCAATCCACTCACCTCAGCCTCCCAAAGCACGAGATTACAGGCTGAGCCACCGAGCCCGGCTGATAATAGTTATTTTTTAGGGGCATTTTCTAGGTCTCTGTCTTCCTTTCTCCACCTTTCCCCCATCATCATTACTGAGATCTTAAGATATGCCAGTGTGCTCTATGCTGAGGACGTATTAGTCAGTCTTGTGCCTGCCTTCATGGAATTTACAGATTAGTGAGGATACCTTATAACACAGTGGTGTAAGCAATGAGGGTAGACACAGGATTCTATTGGAGGGCATAGCAGAGACACCTGAGGCTTGTAGGGCTGTAAAGGGAAGGGAAGTCTTCCTGAAATTCCAAGCTGAGAAAGAAAGATGACTGGAATTTAGTCAAGTGGAGAGAAGGGAGAAACATGATTCAAGAAGAGAAATCTGTTTGCAAAATCTAGGAGGTATGTAAGATCATGGAACTGAAAGAAGTTAAATCTGTGCATGTGTGGGAGTGGCAAGAATTGAGATGGGAACATTAGCAAAGGCACCTCATGGAGGGCCTTGCTAGTCATGTTAATGGCTTTGAACTTGGACCTGAGGGTGGTGGGGAGTCACTGAAGGAATTTAAGCATGTTGCCATATGATAAGATTTGTACTCTGGTTATTGTCTGAAAAATAGATAGGAGGAAGTCAAGAGCACAAGCCAGTTTTGAAACAAGGGATTATGAGGGCCCAAACTAGAATTGAGTAGTAGAAATAGGTAGAAGTAAATCTCTTGAAGAGATACTTAGGAAGTAGAATTTGCAGGACGTGGATTTGGAAAGTGAGGGAGCGGAAGAAAGAGACGTGATGTTCACGTTTTGCTTTAGTCAATTGCTGTACTAGTGTTGATGCCTTTTCCTGAGTTAGAGAATGCTAGGTAAGGAAGAAAATATTACATTTACTCTCCAGATAAAGCACTTTCTGTGTGCCAGACACAGTTCTCAGTGCTTTATGTAAACTACTTTATTAATTTATCACAATGGCCAAATGAGGTACGTACTAGTAGTTATCCCCATTTCATAGATAAAGAAACTAAGGCATGTAGAGATTAATAACCTACCCATGGCCAGAAAGTGACAGAATTCAAACCGGCAGAATGGCCCCAGGATCCAGTCTCTTAATCACAGCACTCTGCTGTGACTTATCAGTGGGGAAGATAAATTCAGTTTTGGCCACACTGAGTTTGAGGCACCATCAAGACATCTAAATGGAGTCACCCAGTGGCTTAGGGTTTGGAAAAGAAATTGTAGACCAGAGACATACATTTGGGAAACATAAACCTACCTGTCCACAGTACTTGAATTGTGTGAGGAAGAGGAAGTTGAGTGAAAGGAGGCAGAGAAGAGCTCTTATAAACCCTGGTGTTTAGAGACATTCCTAGGGGACTGAGATTAGGCAAGACTAGAGAGGTAGGAAGAAAACCAGGAGAGTGTGCGTTAGCTATTCAGTGGCACCTTCATGGGGGTAACTGGTTTTCAAAGGCCTCTCAGTTTCTCCTCCCTTACCTGGCTTGACTCAGAGCCACTGGGCCATGTTTGCAGCCACTCCCAGCATTGCCCCTCATCCTCAAGGCACCACCCTCTTCTACAGTGGCATCTGTTCTGCTTAGGCCCCAATTATATGTTACCAGATCATTTCATCTCTCAGAGGCCTGCCCCCTCCATGCATCATTTTTGGTATTTTAGCATGCACGCAATCTGTGGCACTTACTCAGTTCATTGTCCTCTGTGGTCATTTAATCCCGAGACCCACATTTGAACTGCACATCAGGCTAGGACCTTGCAGTGTCCCCACTGTCCTCACCAGCCACCTCTCCTGTTCCTCACTACCCTGTGCTCTGTGATCTTCCTCTTTGCTTGTCAATTCAACTTGTTTTCTGTAAGCAGTTATTCTACCCTTTTATACCCAGTCTTAGACTCCTTGCATTTTTTTTTTTTTTTGAGTTGAGTCTCACTCAGTCGTCTAGGCTGGAGTGCAGTGGCACACCCATGGCCAGGCCACCATTGACCTACTGGGCTCCGGCGATCCTTCTGCCTCAGCCTTCCAAGTAGCCAGAACTACAGGCGTGGGCTACCATGCCCAGCTAATTTTTTGATTTATTGTAGAGATGAGTTCTTGCCAAGTTGCCAGGGTTGATCTCGAACCCTCAGGCTCAGGCAATCCACCTGCCTCAGCCTCCCAAAGTGCTGGGATTATAGGATTCCTTCATTTAACCTACTTCCGTGTCCAAGTCCCAACACTGGATTCAGCCTGTGGTAAGCTTGTTCCTTGATTTTCTTCTGAGCTTCAGAACATCATTGAAAAAAAAAAACACAGAACCTCATTGATTCAACCTCCAAAAGTCATTTTATATTTCTGAAGCTTTGAAATCCTAAGTCGTCTCTTTAATATTGTCTTAATATTCAATAATCTATAAATGAGTATAACCTACATAAATGTGTACATATTCTGGTATAATCTACATAAAACAGAATAAAATAATAAATGTTTGCTAGTAGACTGTTAGCATTACACACAATAGTTTTGTAGATTTTATTTAGGAATGATATTCAATATATTTTAGTAAATACATGCTTTGAGGCGTTTGATAAATTAAATAGTTTCTTAATTCCAAGGAAAAGAAAGTCATATTCAGGTTTATGTTAGATAATAAAGTAAGTCTTGAATTTTGTGTCTATGTATATATTCTTATCTAGACTTATGGTTTTGTGGTTTTAAAAAGCTACTCTAGACCCTCTTATTTTTATTCTTTTAACCCAATGTTTTGAAATCTTGCTCACTTAATTATTTCTTAAGTAATTCACTTTTCTCATTTTTCCTATGTTAATGCAAATATAGCAGTCAGCATGAGATATCCTGTTTTGCTAAGCTGACAATTTATTTCTTGCAAAAGTGTTACCAATTCATTTTCTTGTTGGATTCTGCAAATTTAATAAACTTAATGCAATTTCTGCTAGGGGTTTGAAATATTCAAACTAACTCTTAGAGCTTTTATCATTGCCTTTACATATACGGAGAGTGAGAAAATTATGCTAAAGTGACATTGCCTTTTCCTCAGCCTGTGTTTTACATCATTTTGTTCTCCATCTGTGAAGGTAAAATCACTAGCTCACAGATAATGGCCTCATTTCCATTTCTTCCCTAAGTTAGTGTGGAAAGCACTGTGTATAAGTAGGGCAGTCTGAGTGGATTTGGGCAGCTGGGATGGAATTTAGGCTTCTGTGACAAGGGTCCAGTAGAAGTCTAGCAGGGTCTGGCATTTGAAAGGAGTATCATGTAAGGAAAAGCTAGTCTTTTTTTTTTTTTTAATAGTTGAGAAAGGATTAGTTTGGGATTCAGGTCTCTAGGTGAAGTTGTGAGAAACAGCTTGGAATTTGAGAGTCTCTGGAGAGCAAACTTAATGCTTCAGTGAGAAAGTTGGTGCTTTTATTGTTCATAAACAATTTTAAATCTTTCATAACCATTTCCCACATCTAAGGCATTCAAATATTTCAAATATACTTATTTCTTTGAAAACTGGAATGGTAAGGTTGCAACCTTGTAAGCTGCTTATTTGAGTAGGAAAATTAAATGACATACTAAAAATCAGGGTTTTTTTTTTTCTTTATTTTATTATAAAGATGCGTGATACAAGTCAGGATTAAAAATCTGCTTTTTCAAGAATTGTATCACTGCAGCCTCTACCAAAAATCTTTTTTGGTAAGTTTAATTTTTTAGAGAATTTATTTTATTTTATTTTATTTTATTTTTTGAGTTGGAGTCTCACTCTGTCACCCAGACTGGAGTGCAGTGGCACGCTCCCGGCCACCGCAGCCTTGATCTTCTGGGCTCTGGCAATCCTTCCGCCTCAGCCTTCCAAGTAGCCAAAACTACAGGCATGCACTACCATGCCCGGCTAATTTTTGATTTGTTGTGGAGATGAGGTCTCACCAAGTTGCTGGGATGGGTCTTGAACCCGCAGGCTCAGGCAATCCACTCATCTTGGCCTCCCAAAGTACTGGGATTACAGGATGAGCCACCAAGCCTGGCATTTTTGGTAAATTTTAAACATGTAAATTACATGATGTATTGTAAGACTAATATCTCTGGGCAGTAACATGTGCTGATTAAAATCTAGGAAAAAAATGGTATGGTTTTACTGTCATAAAACTACAAATACATATAGTTATTTTTCTTGTCTTCACTTCTCCACTTGACTGCTTCTCTGTGGGTGTATTTCATTAAATTGGGTTCAGTTGGTTCTTTGACAAAACGAGATAGAGTGTTGCTACTTCTTTGATCTGTTTAGGAATATTGCTGATGTGTTTTCTCTGGACTCTAACTTTGCCGGTACATTCATCTGGTTTTGGCCACCCTCTGCCTTGGGAAACTGTTCTTGGCCATGAGCAAACACCATAGCAAAATCACTTAACCCTTAGATACTTCAAATATTATTTAAATTTATACATACTGATTGTACATATTTATGGGGTACCGGTGTTATTTTGATACATGCATATAATATGTAATGATCAAATCGGGTTATTTAAGAGACACATCACCTTAAATACTCATCATTTCATTGTGTTGGGACCCTTTCAAATCTTCTAGCTATTTTGAAATATACAGTAAATTACTGTTAACAATAGTCACCATACTGGGCTAAAGAACACTAGAACTTATTCCTTCTAACTGTGTTTGAACCCATTAACCGACCACTCTTCATCCCTTCCCCTTGCTTTCAAATGCAAAAGGAGTCACTGTGCTTATGTTCTTTCAACATAATTAGGCGTCTTTAGTTCCTGATATTTGGTACATCTTTTTTTTGACTTGGAGTCTCACTCTTGTCGCCCAGGTTGGAGTGCAGGGCACACTCAAGGCCACCCCAGTGTCAACTTGCTGGGCATAGGCGATCCTGCCGCCTTAGCCTTCCAAGTAGCCAGAACTACAGGAATGCGCTACCATGCCTGGCTAATTTTTGATTCATTGCAGAGACGAGGTCTCGCCAAGTCGCCCAGGCTGGTCTTGAACCTTCAGGCTTCGGCAATCTGCTTGCCTTGGTCTCCCAAAGTGCTGGGATTGCGGGTTGAGCCACCGTGCCCAGCCATTTTGTATCCCTTTTAGTTATTTTTTCAACATGACACTGAAGGAATTATAGTCATGAATGATCCTTAGTGATTTCTGTGAGTATATTTTAACCTGATATTTGGGATGTACTTATGTGAGTGTTTTGCAACTGATGAGTATCATTTTTACTATAGAAATACAGAAATGGATTATTCAAAAAGTATGATAGATTACTAATATGTGTCATGGAAACAGGTTACTGAAAATGTGTATAACAGAATATAACGTATAATTCTAGTAGCATATACCATTGTTGTGGTTTAATAAAAATGTAGCATAAGCTTATATGTAAAAATGATGGTATCCATATTTTAAAATTAATAGACATATGCACACACACACTCTTTTAACCCAGTTTCTATTAGTTTTTCATTCTATTCTATTGAGAAAAGCTAAAGCATTTTCAAATTATTTTCAAGATTATCTACTGTTAGTTTAATAGAACAAGTAATTAAAATATATCTTCTTAAAATTGCAGCACCAACTATTTTGCTTTATTATAGCATTTTTACTTATTTTATGATGTTCTATCTTAAAATTAAATCAACCCAAACTTTTGAGGTAGTAATAATTTTTATAGTTTTCAGTATATAGATGAGATTTTTAAAAGTAGAATCTTCTTGCTTTTGAGGTATACCTGTGTTTAGATGTAGAAATGGTGCAACATAACTTTTTTTTTTTTGAGTTGTAGTCTCACTGTCGCCCAGACTGGAGTGCAATGGCCGCTCCCGGCCACCGCAGCCTCGACCTGCTGGGCTCCAGCAATCCTTCTGCCTCAGCCTTCCAAGTAACCAGAATTACAGGCATGTGCTACCACGCCCAGCTAATTTTTTGATTTATTGTAGAGATGAGGTCTCACCAAGTTGCTCAGGCGGATCTCGAACCCGCGGTCTCAGGCAATCCACTCACCTCAGCCTCCCAAAGGCGCGGGATTACTGGCTGAGCCACCGAGCCCGGCGGTGCAACATAACTTTTAGGTTACTATTTCAAATGTGAGTTCTTTTTTCTCAGATTATCTTAACATTTCAACTTCTTTGTTAGCAGTGTTTTTGTGCTATGCCCCAAATATGTAGAGAAATGTGATGGCCAGTTGACATTTGCATATCTGTATGATTTCTTACCATCTCTGGAGATTAGTTCCATTTGAAATCTGAAGAAGATTATGGACCCTTTCTTGAGAAAAAGTTACATATTTATAAGCAAAATTTAGTATACAATTTCAGACACTTTATGAACTCTGGTTTAAGAACTTCTGTTTTATATGTAAACACTATTCCCATCTAATTTCAAAAATTAAGTGCCCAAATTTAGTATATGTTACTTTTCCACTGGGACTTCCCATTTCTATATGCTTACTTTGCATTCATTCAAAATATTTATTGATCATCAATTTTGTGCACATTATAGAGTTTAGGTGTTGAGAGAAAGCCAGGAATTCTCAGAGAAATACAAGTCTTTATTGTCTGCTGCACACATTTAGAGAAGGACAAATTGCATGGGCTGGGTTGGTCACATATGTTCTTGGGTATGCTGGATGTTGGGTTGATTTAGGCTTAAGAAAATTGGGAAGACGGGTGGAAGAAATGAGTGTTGCTAGTCTGACTGCAAGCATTTAGTAATGACCCCAAACCCT
Organism: Carlito syrichta; assembly: GCF_000164805.1. Taxonomy (NCBI): domain Eukaryota; kingdom Metazoa; phylum Chordata; class Mammalia; order Primates; family Tarsiidae; genus Carlito; species Carlito syrichta. The sequence goes on from NW_007247822.1 coordinate 25,396, forward strand.
TGAATCCTTGTATCTTCAAAGGGAGATAGCTGGATCCTTTTAGGATAAATATGTAGACTAGAGCAATGTTTTTTAAACTTAAATAATGTACTGAATCCTTTTAAAAGAAAAGGTAATTATTGTGGTCTGTCAGTGTTGACTTAAATTATTTTTATTTAATGCCACTTAAATATGTAAAAGCTTTAAACTTGGCCTGAATACTTTATGCTCATAACTCTTGTGCAACTGTAAAAGCCAAAACTGATTTTAAAATTCTACAAACAAAACAATGATAATGACATGTTGTTGCAAATAAATTGTCACTTCCAATGCAAATGTGGTATTGGCCATCATGGCAAGAGATCTTTTGAGTTCAGCATGACCTTGCTATTAGGAATAAAAGTCTGATTTCTGCTTTTGCTCTTTTTAAAAAATTTTAAAATCAGCTCGCAAATATTTAAAATAAAAAATAAAATATTACTGCCTTATGTCCACTTGATTATGAATATAAAATAGGTACAATGTTCAACTACAAGCTAGTCATCCAGATGATTCAGAATGCATGTGTGAATTTCTTAAAGATTATAATTGCTGTGGTGATATAAATCAGAGCAGTGATTACCTCTATGGAGCACTTTCACTGGAAAGAGGGAAAAGAGAATTTTCTGTCATTGAAATTTTTAAGATCTTAATTTGGCCATTATTTTCATGGGTGCACACAAATTATAGAAACTCATCAAATTAAACACTTTATTTCACTGTAGTAAATTTTACCATAATAAAGAAAATATGATTGGAATGAAGAATCAAAATTCAGCATTTTTAAAAATAAGTACTGTCACACTCTGAGATTAGGTCTATGGACTTCTGTGTGGGACACACAATCAAGGCAGATCACTGAACATTTATGACTCCATAGAGCTTTGGCCCAGTGCTGTTTCCTACCCTGGTGGGCTGAACTGGACCATACCTGAGCAGTGAAGATTCTTTGCACTCAGAGTAGAGACAGCCTGAACAGTGTGTCTAATGCCATCAAGTCCCTTGTGCCATGCTGATTCCATCAGGCTGCTAATAGGAATATTCCTCTGAGTATTTCTCCTTCCACCTTTGTAACTACATGGAAGAGAGAGGAGGGTGACCTGATCTGTGCGGAAGGAAGGGGATTCAATAGAACAGTAATCAAAAGAAGATTAGAGTTTATTAGATACTTTTGTTCTCAGAGTCTTTATTTTCACAGTGAACGCTTGTGGGACTTTTTCCAAAACCGTATCAGAGGAGAGGTCAAAATTAAAGTTAGACCTCTGATCCTATGAGTGATTTTCTTTTCTGTAGTTTTTGCAGCTTGTTGAAGAGAAGAGATGGAACCTTGTAGTCTCTCGTGAATGTCTTTCCTCTTTTTCTATGCCTATTTAAAAAAAAGTACTTCTTTTGAGCAAAGCATACTTACAGCAGAATTTTTTTTTCTTTGAGTCAGAGTCTCACCCTGTCACCCAGGTTGGAGTGCACAATAACAACTGCCACAACCTCGACCTGCTAGACTCAGGCAATTCTTCCACCTCAGTCTCCTGAGTAGCTGGGACTACAGGCGTGCACCACCACACCCAGCTTGCGTGCTTCCTTCCTTGTTTATCTATCTATCTATCTATCTATCTATCTATCTATCTATCTATCTATCTATCTATCTACTTATTTATTTATTGTTGGAGTCTCACTCTTATCCACCCAGGCTGGAGTGCAGTGCTGGGCTTAGGCAATCCTGGAATATAGACACATGCCATCATGCCTGGCTAGTTTTTTTTGTGATTTATTGTAGAGACGAGGCCTCACCAAGTTGCCCGGGCTGGTCTTGAACCCCCAGGCTCAGGCAATCCTCTCGCCTCGGCCTCCCTAAGTGCTGGGATTACAGGTTGAGCCATCGCACCTGGCCTATTTTTTTTTTTATTGTAGAGATGAGGTCTCACCATGTTGCCCGGGTGGTGTCAATTCCCTGGGCTCAGGCAGTCCTGTTACTTTGACCTTCCAAAGTGCTGAGATTGCAGGAATGAGCTGCTGCGCCCCGCCAGAAGTTTTAAAAAAATCCATCAATTATTTGCTCATTCTATTCACATGAACTCTTTTACTTTTTCCAGGTTTTAAAAAAAGAGTCATTGTCTCCGTGCAAAGACAACTTTTACCAAGTTTAAATTACAGAAGTAAATATTAGTTGTATCAGAAAAACAAACATGTTTTCTTCTCTTATATAGGCAACACTCTACATACTTCTTGACCAGATTGTGTGGGGATTTCTCCCTATTAGCAACCTATTTTCCACTGGACACCAACTGGGTATCTTATACTTCAATTCAATTCTGAAATTATCTACCTGGAGTTAGAGTCAGATATCCCAGGATACATGCAAGGTCTGACAAGACTGCCCCCCCCACACATACTTCAGATGCCAATGGCAAATAGTAGGCTGTCACCCATACTTCTTACTGACTGGCTATAAATCAAGGGTTCCTAGGGCCCCCTCTTTAAGTTTGATTAATTTGCTAGGATGGCTCCCAGAGCTCAGGGGAACATATTTACTGGTTTTATTATATAAATAAAGGATATAATATAGGATACAGATGAACAGTCAGATACAGAGACACAGAAGGCAAGTTCTGAAAGGGTCCTGCGCACAGCAACTTCTGTCTTCCTGGAGTTGGGGTGCATCACCCTCCCAGCATGTGGACGTGTTGTCAATCTGGAAGCTCTCCAAGCCCTGTATTTCAGGGATTTTTATAGAGTTTTCACCAGATGGATATGATCAATTATTAACTCAGTCACTAGCCCATTGCCTCTTCCCAGAGGATGGGGATGGGGCTGATCGTTCCAAGTTTCTAATTATGGCTTGATTTATCTGGTGACCAGTACCCATCTAGAGGCCCACTAAGAGTTACCTCATTAGAACAGAAGACACTTCTAGGGATTAGGGGCTGTGTGTTGGGAACTGGGGTCAAAGACCAAATATCAAAGCAAAAGATGTACCTAGCTCCTCTGTCATTCAGGAAATCACCAAGATTTTAGAAGTGTTGTGCCAGAAATGGGGACCAAGACAAATGTCTTATTATATCACATTATCATAATTGTCTATGGTTGAAGAACAAATCGCACCAACACTTAGTAGCTTCGAACAATCAATATTTATTATCTCACCCAGTTTTTGAGGATTCAGGATCCAGGAACACCTCAACTGGATGTTTCTGATCTATAATTTCTCATGGGATTACTGCTAAGATGTCAGCTGGGACTGCAGGTGTCTGTAAACATGACTAGGAGAAGCTCATTCATATGCCTGGCAATCCAGTGGTGGTCTTTGGCAGGAGGCTATAGTTCCTTACTGTGTGAATTTCCTTTTAAAGTGCTTGAGTGTCCTCACAACATGGCAGGCTGGATTCTCCTCTAGTGAGTGATCCAAGAGAGAGTAAGATGGAGACCACAGTGTCTTACGGCTTAGCTTCATAAGAACACTCCTGCTCTTTTAGTGTCCTGGACTGGGGTTGGCTGCATAATGGTTTACACAGAAACACATTTTTGGTCTTGCAGTTTACAGCCCAACCTGGGGGATACTTACACATGGACCCCTATACATTCAACAACAAAAAAGAGTGTGTACAAAGGCAAAAAGTACTGCAACATAAACAAACTGGGTGTTGAGTTAGAGTGTAACCAGAAGGACCCGCTTAGATGAGGATGCCAGGGAAGACCTCTGAGAGGAAGTGACCTTTAAGCTGAACCCAAGTGGATGAGCAAGTCACAGAAGGGATAGGAAGGGAGAGGGAAGAGCCTGTGAGAAGGTCCTGAGGAGGGAAGGCACTTGGCATGTTGGAAAAATCCAGAGGAGGCCAATGTGACTGACAGGTAATAGAAAAGAGAGGATGGTGAGGCATAGTTGGTGAGGTAAGCAGAACCAGATTATGCAGAACCTGATGGATCACAGGTTCTATTAGGTTGGATTTTTCATATAAATGTAATGGTGTATTTGCATTTAGGTTTGGAGGGAAAAATCAGGGGGGCTGGTTTGGGGCATGTTAAGGTTGACAGGTCAGGGTGTGAGAGGTGTTGAATAAGCAGTGGGATATGTCTTTCAGGAGTTCAGACGGGAGGTCCAACCTATCCATTATGTTTGTAGCCATAGGGATATTTAAAATCACCTAGGAAACGATTATTTATTTATTTAGATTCAAGGGATACACGTGTAAGTTTGTTACACAGGTCTATTGCAAGATGGTGAGGTTTGGGCTTCCATTGGGCTTATTACCCAGTAGTGGACATTGTACCCAGTGGGTGGTTTTCTTTTAGCTTTCCATCGCTTCCCCTCTCCCCTTTAGAAGTGCCCCAATGTCTGTTGCTCCCATCCTAGTGTCACCCAGGAAAAGATTATAGAGAGGAAAGGGAAAAAGGCCTGTGACCTAGCCCCGAGATACACTAATATTTAGAGGTGGGGTGAAGAAGGAGAAGTCAACCAAAGAAAGTGAGGAGTGGCCAAAGAAAACCAGAAGGTGTGTGTTGCCATGGAGAGCTGGTCAGTCAGGGCTTCAGTGTGGAGTGTGTCATAGGTCCAAGGCTGCTGAGGGGTTAAGATACAGTCAGAAATGCAGCCGTCAGACCTGGGAACTTGGAGGTTGTTAATGGCCTTGATAAGAACATATTGGAATGGTAAGGACGAAAACCAGACTGGAGCACGTTGAAGTGAGAGTGGGGACCCAACAGCACCCAGCTGCTGTCTGTAGGGTGCCAGCCTCTGAGAAATGGAGTGTTACTCAAGACACAAAAACCAAAAATGCTGTGAGATATTCAGAAGAGGCAGAATAGAGCCTATAACATAGGCCAGACTGCATTTGAAGAATAGCTTCTGGAACAAAAGAAGAGTTTGTCAAGTTATTGAGCGCTCGGCTTTTGTGCCAGCAGTTATCAGGGGTAGACATAGGTGAGAGGAAGCTCTTCCAGGAGCGTGCACTGTCGTGCATGTAGCTCATAAATGGAGTTGATTTGATCCTCAATCTGGGCCTGAAAAGAGAAAAGTGTGTTTGATACATATGTGGAGACGACACAGGTTGGCCCCTTTCTCAAAACCAGGAAGTCATGGATGAAAAATGACTGACCCCCAAAGCTGCCACAATCTCATTTCACGTGTTTGAAGAGTTTTTAAAGAATGATTGGCAAAGCTTTCTTGATGGTGACAAGCTGAGCCTGGCTTATGTGCACCTGCTTGAAACTGTTTTTTTCCGCCCCAGTGGAAGAGAAGGTCCCTTGTGTTCGCTCCACATTTCTTCTCTCCAGCAGGAATGAGTAATATCCCTATGATTAAGAAATTCCTGGCACCTGGCAGCAAGAAGAGCCCACCCCCTGATGCCAACGATGTGAAAACGGTCCACCAGATCTTTATATTGTAAAGTGGGTACTTATTTATAACTGTAAGTTGGTCGTTCTCTGTGGATTGCCATATTCTTTAAGTACTATAATCAGCACCACACTGCAGTAGTCCCCTGTCCTTTGAATAGTTACTTTCTAAGTAGTTCTTACATTTCAGGGGCACCTTCTCTACTCAGCATCTTAATTTTCTCATGAGTAATTGGGAGAGAGCACAGGCCAGATTTGAGTTACACCCTTCATCTGATGAGTTATTTCTAGTTCCTAGGAGCTTGTGGATAGGCCGTCCTGCTGTGGAGGAGGGTGAGGACTTAGTTCTTCTCTGAGTTTCCTTCTTTTTAGTTAGTGAAATGGGGTTATTTGGAATAGGTCAAAGAGCAAGACTGCACGTGTTCCTTAATGCATTCGTCTTTAGGACAGCAGCATCAATGTCACTTGGAAATTTGCTAGAAATGTTTTTGTTGAAAATATAATTTTAAAAATTTTAACTCTAACCCACCCTTAATCTGTGCAAGCTGAGGGGTGGTTCCCAGCAGTCTGTGTTTTAACAAGCCCCGCAGGTATTCCGTTGCAAGCTCTAGACTGAGAAGTATTGCCCTAACTAGGGAGAAGAGATTCAGCACCATCCAAGAATAGGGGACAATGATGCAAATTACTGGGGAAAGAGCTGAGCTTGGGGTTGACCATGTTGCATATCTATGCAAATCTACAGGCTCTGGACCCACTCTCTGAGCCCTGGAGATGCCCCTGGTTTACCCATGTACTCACTGGAAAGAAGGGAAAAGGGAGAAGGCAAAGGTGGGAACGTGGATGGGAGAGGAGGAAACGAGACAGCTTGAATGAGACAGGCGAGGTTATAAAGAGAACAGGAAAACGACAAGGTTGTAAATTACAAAAATATACATTAGAGATATTTCCAGTAGGTGATTCATCTTCCTATACCTCCGACTTTAACGTTTCTTTAAACACTGAGAGTTTTAAGTTTTTGTTAAATTTTTTAAAAATTTATTTTACAGTTTTGATTTCTTTTTGGATACTCAAAAAATGCTAAGAATCATTCTGTTTAGCAAAAATTGTTTGAACATGTTGATTTTTTATTTAATTGAACATCTGTAACATATTTTTGGTTTTCTGTATTTGTAGTTAAGAACATTCGTGTTTGCCTCTTTAGACTTTTAGGAATGGCCTTTGTACATCCTCTTAGGAAATGGAGAATTCCTTTATGTCTGTAACATATGCTTATCCCTGGAATGGGGTGGGTCTTCTCTTTTCCTCATATAATTTTCCTCATGTATGCACATATATAATATAATTTTATCCCAGGATAAAATTAAGAAGAAATTGGGGCAAGTATGCCACATTTAGCAAGTGAAAATACAGAATGTCTAGTGAAATTTGAATCTCAGATAAACAATTACCTTTCTTTCCCCCAGTAGTAAAAGAACATTCTATGCAGTATTTGAGACACACTTAAAGTAAAAATTTATTCATCACGCATCTGAGATTTAATTTGAACAGGCACCCTGCATTTTATCTGACAAGCCTAAATTGGTAGTCATTCTAAAATTATAACATCTAAGCATTGTTAGGGTAGGCAGGGACTGGGTGAAGGTGGAAAGGTGAGGCGAGGCAAGCAGCAGCACTGCCGGGGCTTGGAGGTGCGCGCTGGCAACCCAGAGATCCGAGTAGATTGCAAAGAATTGCGACACACAAAAAGATTAAGCAAGAAAAGTTTATTTAAAAGTAAATAAGAGAGAGAAAGAGAAGGAAGAGAGAAGATTCACCTCCCCAAGGTGGGGGAGGGGGACCAAAGCCAGTAAGCATGAACAGCCATGGCTCAAAGAGCACATGGCCACACCAGACTCTAGCAAGGCAATGGCCCCTGGTTGCTTGTGGTTGAGTCCTTTTAACCATCCCCCTAGAAGGGGAAGGATCATTAGGGTGATTGGGTGGTGGTCTGCTGCCACATCATCACAAAGGGGCAGGCAAGTGCAGGTACTGATGATGTCAGGTGATGGACAGCAGGCAGATGGATGGGTTAGTCACATGATTGCTGCGGTGTAGTTCAGAGGGCTGATTAGGTTAACCCTGGGGGCGCGATGGGGGGAGGGGTGATTCCTGACAGAGACTTGTTAGATGTTTGCAATTCACAAATTCCTTGACCAAAGGGTTGTCCTGATCTTGCATCTGAAGGAGATTTGCCTGGGGGGCATGGGATAGGCTGCTGTTTGTCCTGCAGTAGAATGTCTGAATGCTTTCTAATGGTAACACTGAGGCACAAAGACTAAAGAGTAAGCTAAGTTTCCTTCTAGGTTTCTATAGGTATCTTTCAAGCATTAGTCTTTTAAAATTGCCCCAGCTATCAATTAAAAGTTTCTTGAGAGTTGTAGTCTTGGACAAGGTTGGCTTTGGGGCTTGTGTACACCCTGGAGTAACTGTCACCTTTTCAGTCCTTCTCAAGAAATCACATTGAAATGAAGTTACAGACTTATAGGGACATTCTTGGAGATATTTTACGTTTTTTAAACAATATCATTTTTGCTGGGCGCATTGACTCACTCCTATAATCCCAGCACTTGGGGAGGCTGAGGTGAGAGGATTGTGGTTCGAGATCAGCCTGGGCAACTTGGCCTTGAGAACAGGAATCATATCTCAAAGGATTTGTTCAGCCTGTATTTCATGAGCATCTGTTACAAGTCAAGCACCATGTTCGATGTTGAGGGTGCAACGAAGAATCAGCACATTTTTTGTTCAGTGTTCATTAGGCACAATGATGAGCATGTTTTAGGTTCTCAGAAAATGCTTTTTAAATAGAAGCATTTTGATATTTTTGTTGTTTTATCGATCGTGTCTCCGGTAGTTCAAAAAATCCGGGAAGACAATATTATCTTTATCTCTTCAAATAGTAATATACTTAAAACATAAATTTCTACAGTGTCTTGTGTCCTCCCACAGTCCTCAAGGAGGCAGTATTGTTCTCATTTTATTGATGAGGAGGCAGAGGCTTGGTACTATTAAATACCTTCTACTGAGATATCCTCTGAGTACTTGATGGGGCAGGGAGAGTCACTCAATCATTGTAGGCAACATTCTCATTCTTTCCACCAAGACCTACTGACCATTCAGGGTAGGAGGCACTTTCTATGTTCTTCTTTTGTAACATGATCCTGTAAAAATTTATAATTGGACCGGACTCAGTGGCTCAGTCTGTAATCTCAGCACTTTGGAAGGCCGAGGCGAGTGGATTGCCTGTGCCTGCGGGTTCCAGACCAGCCAGGGCAACCTGGCGAGACTCTACAATAAATCAAAAAGTAGCCAGGCATGGTGGCGCGTGAAAGACGGTGGCGCACAGTGCGACTCAACACCCGTTAAGGCCAAGAGATTTAATGGGTCGAACGCGGGGCCTACAGGACCTGAGGGTCAGACTGTCGCGCCGAGGCAAGGGTGCTCCAGCCTTTATGGGGGCTTAGGGCGACCTGTCAGGCGATGATTGGTCGGCTTGCAGAGCTCCATCCAGGTTGGTGGGTTTTTCGCGGGCGCGGGAAAAGGTGAGCCGGACTGTGGAAGAAGAACCCGGAAGGTGCCGTTTCAGACGCCCCTGCTGTTTGTCGGGTCGCCATTTTAGGCGGGGGGCCGGGTTTAGGCCTCTTTCCAGGAATGGGAGGGGATGTGGCTGGCGGTGGCCCTTCAGCGGGCACCTTTAGTCCGCCTACTTGGAAGGCTGAGGTGGAAGGATCACCAGAGCCCAGGAGGTCGACGCTGGGGTAGCTGTGAGTGGGCCACTGTACTCTAGCCCGGGCGATGGAGTGAGACTTCAACTCAAAAAAAAGAAAATTATAATTGACTCTATGGTTGTCCTAAGGCTTATCTTCTTTAAAGTAAGTTGCACATTGACTATAAAAGTAATTAAAATATTTCATTCTTTTTTACATTCTCCTTAATCAACATTTGGCATCTATGGACTTGAAAATAATTTGACTTCACTTCAGAACTAATTATTATTTTGTGATTAAGTTCAACATTAGCATATATGACATGAAGCAAGTATCTATGTAAGACGTTTTGAAAATAATTGATAGGTAGGTATCTCATTCAGTGGAGGTCATTGTTAGAATTTTGAGTTTTATGCTTTTAAATGGATCCTGTGGTCAGTTCTTTTTTAGATTTTATTTCTGTCTCAACTCCTGAGCATTCTGCTAACCATTTTGGCCTGCAGCGGTTTCTTCTGAGCTAATTTATTCTGGTTTCCTCTGTTGCTTTGAGACTTTAAATGGCTAACTTTGCATGAAACTAGCTTACACTAGGACCATCTGGCGTATCAAGGTGACCCATTCTCAACTCATTGGATTAAATGTTTCTTTCTGGAGTGTTCTCTGCTATCTTTATCTGGTGTAATATTTTCTGTTTTGGATTTATGACAAGGTCATTTCTTCTCTGTTTTTGGCACCTTGTTTCACAGAAATTGATAACTGTCATTTCATACACAATTATAAAATAATGCCATAAAGAAACTTTTCTTACACTTTGTCCTAAGTCGACAGTATTAGTACAAGAAATTTGACACTAAGCTCTTCTTCTTTGTGAATCCGAAGCATCTAGGGTAGGAATTCTTGGAAGTGCTGGGCTGGATTTTAGGCTGAGTTAGCGGCAGTGTTTATCCTGGCTCATGTGCCCTGTTTCTGCCTTCCTCCGTGACGGTGCCCGCGGGAAACTGTGTGGGTGGTAAACGTTAGACTGCCCTGATGTTCCCAGGAGGCTGTTTGTTTTGCCTTGGGAGAAGGCAGGATGCCTAGAGGAAGAGTGCTAGTTATTAGGCAGGTGACCTGAGGTGCGTTTGATTTCGAGTAAGCTCCTTCATCTCTCTCATTTTCATTTCCTTGTCTTAAATGATAGGATCTGTTCTGTTCTATCTCACTGCTTATTGCTGCAAGCATAAAGAAGAGGATTTGTGAAGGTTCACAGTAAATTCAAGAGCCCTTTATAGAAGTAATCTTGTATGTATTAATTTAGAGAAATGGGCTAATGTGCTACCTACCAAAAATGAAAGAATTAAGATAACTTACTTTAAATGGTACTTTTGCAATTTCAATTTCACAGTGTTTTTGCCAATAAGTTTTCTTTGAGTGTTTTAACTCCATGGACAGGAAGAAAGAAGATGTTAGTATCTATTCTGTGAATAAGGGAACTAAGGGTTCTGGTGCCTTGACTGAAGTCACAGGGTCAGGAGACTCAGGATTGAGACCCAGGCCTGGATTACCGTCACTACCTCTGCTTTCTCTTTCTGCTCCCGAATAGGGGGAAAGGAAGTCAGAGCCTTGGACACAACTACCCCATTGTGGTTTCATGTTTTCCCTTTCCAGCTGAGCCTCGTAACACAGGTCAAGGTTGAGGTGCCTGGGTTGAAGCAAACTGAGGGGCTTAGGACCCTTTCTGTTAGCCAATAGCTTCAACTAGGAGCCATCTCCATGGAATCTGTCTCTGCCCTCTTTCTATCACTAGTCTATGAAAATCAGTAACCCGGCCAGGCATGGTGGCCCACACCTATAATCCCAGCATTCTGGGAGGCCAAGGTGAGAGTACTGCCTGAGCCCAGGAGTTTGAAACCAACCAGGGCACCTTGGTGAGACTTCACCTCTACAATAAATAAAAAAAGTAGCCGGGTGTGAAAGCACGTGCCTATAGTTCCAGCTACTTGGAAGGCTGAGGTGGAAGGATCGCCTGAGCCCAGCAGGTCGAGGCTGCGTTGGTCATGAGCATGCCACTGCACTCCAGCCTGAGTGACAGAATGATACTTTGCTCAAAAAAAAAAAAAGGAAAAGAAGAAGAAAAAGAAAATCAGTAACTCTTTCCCCACCAAATACTTGTACTGGCTTCCTGAATCAGAATTTTAAACTTCCTGGTAACCAAGAATATATGAATGGGAATGGCTTAATGGCAGCAATCTGATGGGGGCAATGCTTACTGTTTGCTTAGCAAGCACATTTAAAAAAAAATTTTATTCATTTTCAGGCTGGGCGCAATGGCTCAAGTCGGTAATCCCAGTCCTTTGGGAGGTCGAGGCAAGAGTATTGCTTGAGCCCAGGGCTTCAAGACTAGCCTGGGCAACTTGGTGAGACCTTGTCTCTACAATAAATCAAAAAATTAGCCGGGCTAATGGCGCACGCCTGTAGTTTCAGCTACTTGGACAGCTGAGGCGGAGGGATCTCGTGAGCCCAGCAGGTCAAGGCTGCAGTGGCCACGAGTGTGCTACTGCACTCCAGCCTGGGCAACAGAGTGAGACTGCAACTCAAAAAAAAAAATTACTCATTTTTAGGGGGTGACTTGGTAGGGGAGTTCATGGAAGAGGGAGGGAGACAGGAAGACTTGTTATGACCTTGAACTCTCACATTGTTTGACTTGACTTTTTTCCCCAAGTAGTTTGTTCTTCAGGACTTTTGAAGGACCTTAGGTAAGGCTTATTTGTATAGCTCACGAGGCCCTACACAGGTGTTCTATAAATATCCAAATAGCCAAATGAGTAAAACATAGAGGAAAGTCTTGGAATAGTTTAGCAGTTTATCTTAAAGATCAGTTTAGTGGTGAACTGTACTCTAAATATATTCATGCATTCAACAAATATCTTTGGGCACACGGTTCTAGGGACTCACGATAATGTAGTAAACGAACCAGGTTCCTAACCTCTTGAAGCTTGCATTTATGTTTCAGTTTATAAAGCAGTTATAAACACCTGCTAGGAATGAATTGGTAAAGGTGTTTGTTTTAATTAAAACTTGCTTGAGAAAACTGTCAGTACATTTCATATCTTCATCTTAAGGAGTGATTCAGAGTATATGTTATGAAGTGACTGACAATAACGAATGTATACATATACACACATTTATCAGTAAGTTAGATTGTTAAGATTTGGTTCTAGGGATCATTCAACTTTTAGTTTTTTAAATTTTCTCCAGAATTTTATGGCAGAAAGACTGGTAAATGATTGATTGCATTCCATAATTTCAATGTTATGCATTTGTCTTTTTTTGTTGTTGTTGTCAGTGTCTCTGCTGCCAAGGCTGCAGTGCAGTGGCATGATCATGGCTCACCATAGCCTCGACCTCCTGGGCTCAAGTAATCCTCCCTCCTCAGCCTCCTGAGTCGCTGGGAATACAGGTGCATGCCACCATGCCTAGCTAATTTTTTAATTCTTTGTAGAGATGGAGCCTTGCTATGTTGCCTAGGCTGGTCTTGAACCCCTAGGCCCAAGCAATCTTTTTGTTTTAGCCTCCCACAGTGTTGAGTTTACAGGCATGATCCACCATACCTAGTCATTTGTCTGTATCTTTTAGTACATAACAAAAATATTCTTCAGATTATGAAGCAAGCATACACTAGTAATTTCAATTGCAATATCTCTGGGACAGTTGAAAACATTTTTGTATTTTCTTCTCATTGCAGGACAACCCTACAATTACAACTGGCTAGACATGGCATTTTCTTAATCCTTTATTTTTTTTTTCATCTTTCTCAAACTAAAAAAAAACTGCAAACACACAATTACAGGCATAGGCAAAAAGTATGTACACATTTTTCACAGTTTGTTTATAATTTGTATTCTTTTCGGATATGTTCTAACTGTGATATCATCCAAAAATCTCACTGGATTGATTTTGAGATACTTTTGTTAGCTTTGGTTCCTTCTCTTGACAGCCTGGGGATATAGAAGTTTAGAGCTAAGCCTGAAACCAGATGATCTGGTTCAAATTCCAGTCTGGCTTTGTTTAGGGGATAAAAGTGCATGCTGCTGTTAGCGTCAGCTCAAAAGTTAAACTTGGAAGAAGTAATAAAGCTTTTGTAGCCCAGCTAAGCCAGATGGAAGATGGGGTGCCTAGGCTTCCCAGTGGCGGCGGGCATCATTCCTGCTGATATTGTTTTGGGATGCCTTTTCTTGAAGCTACACCTGGAAACAAAATGTTTGCCACTCATCTGGGAAATGGCTGGGATTTTAAAACCCGCTGAGGTTGTGTACAGCGAGCAGGCCAGTACTGTACTGAGAGATTAGAATCCAAAGTTAAGAGACGATAGGAAAAGATAAAATAAGGTCAAAGATAGGAAGATCTCCCTGGAGTCAACTTATCTCCATAAACAGAGGTGTAGAGTAGACAGGTGAAAACAATTAAGTTTTTATAGGTTAAAGAAAAAGAAACTAGAAGGGCAAATGATTAGGTCCTTATAATCTGTATGTCTGGGCACAGTGCCTTTTATAGATTAGAAAGATTCTTTGCAGAGTATTATCTTGGTAGACCAAAAAGGGAATGCCTAGAAATTACAGTAGTTTTATTTCTGGCTCCTGTTCTTTTACTTTCTAAGAAAAGGTTTCTTTAGTTGTGTGATTAAGGATTAGAAATATAGATACACTATTTTTGGTAATATCTGCATATATGTTATTTTGACAGATACACATGAAACTGTAATCCAGAACTGGTTACAGTTCCATTGTTGACAGTATTTCAGGAAAAAATACCTTTCCTCTCCCTGCTCTACTTCTCTCTCCATTATTTCTCTCTCCATATTTCATCGTTCATGTTGTCACCACCAGCCATCTTTATGATCATTTTACTTTCCTGCTCAGAAACCTTTATTGGTGCTTCTGTCTGTATTTTTTACAGAACTACATCTGAGCTCCTTGATATACTTTCCAAATTTATTGGTTGGGTGTTATGTGTAGTGTTTTGTGTGTGGGAGTGTGTGTGTGTGTGTGTGTGTGTGTGTGTTTGTGTGTGTGTGTGTATGTGTATGTGTGTATGTATTTAAAACTGAGGTCTTAGCTCTTTTTTTCCTCAAGGTTTTAGGCAACTCCAACTCTTGATTCCTGAGAAAACCCTTATATACTCACATTGTTAAACTCATATTATTTTATTGGCCCGTAACATGCCCCCATGCCATCTCCTACTCCTCTATCTAGGAAAATTTTACTTCTGCTTTAGGTCTAAAGTTAAATGCCATCTCTCCTGTGAAGCTTTCTGGGTTCTACTCCAGGGTAAGAATTAATATTTTTCTCTACTCCATGACATTTCTGCCATAATCCTCAGAGAAACCCAACACAATCTAGAGTTGCTACAGTTTATTGTCCCATTACACATGCAAAGAAACAAGAGCATTTGGCCTATACTCAGGGAAAGATTTTCAGACAGAAGGGAAATGACACAAAGACAACTTGAATCTGTAGGAAAAAATGAAGAGTACAAATATGGTTACTGTTACAACAGTCTCAGTCACCTGATTGAGGGAGAGGTGTTGCTGTTTGAAGCCTCTTTGCTTTTCTAGTGTCTAGAGCAGTGCCACCCAAACATGAATTTTGCAGTAAATATTTGATTTATTTATATTTGATATATAAAGAAGTATATGTTATTAAATCAGGCACAAGAAGAAATAGAAAGTCTTACTAGATCTACATTTATTTAAAATGTTTAATTGATCATAAAAACCTTTCCACAAAGAAAACCCCTGGCCAAGATAGTTTCCTAATGAATTCTGGCAAATACAGTCATGTGTCACCTAGCAGTGGGGATACATTCTGAGAAATGTCATTAGGCGATTTTGTTGTCCAAACATCACAGAATGTTCTTACACAAACCTAGATGGTACAGCCTACTGCACATTTATATTACATGGTATAGCCTGTTGTTCTTAGGCTCTAAACCTGTATGGTATGTTACTGTACTAAATACTGTAGGCAACTGTAACACAATGGTATTTATTTATATATGTAAACATAGAAAAGATACAGTAAAAATACTGCAAGTCTACACTGCTTTTGACTTTATAAGCCCTGTACACTTAGGCTACATTAAATTTCTATAAATTTTTTTTCTTCAGGGATAAATTAACTTTAACTTACTATAACTTTATTTTATAAACATAATTTTTACACCTTTTGACACTTTTATAGTAGCATTTAGCTTAAAACACAAGCAACATTGTATAGCTATGCAAAAGTATTTTTTGTTTTTACTCTGGAAATTTTTTCTATTAAAATATTTTTTTTTTTTGCTTTTAAAACTTTTTTGTTAAAAGCTAAGACACAAATATGCACAGTTGCCTAGGCCTACACAGGGTCAGAATCATTGTCTTTCACCTCCACATCTTGTCCCACTGGAAGGACTTCAGAGGAGATAATATGCATAGAGCTGTCATCTCCACTAATAACATTGCTTTCTTCTGGAATACCTCCTGAAGGACCTGCCTGAGGTTATTTTACAGTTAACTTTTTTTTTTAATCCGTAGAAGGAGTACACTTTAAAATAACTATAAAAAGTATAGTTGGTAAATACATAAACCAGTGACATAGTTGTTTATTATTACTATCAGGTATTATGTACTGTACACAATTGTTTGTGCTATACTATTATATGAATGGCAGCACAGTGGGTTTGTTTATACAACATCACCCCAAACACGTGAATCATGCATTGCACTACCGTGTTATGACAGCTACAATGTCACCAGGAGATGGGAATTTTTTTAGCTTCGTTATAATCTTACTTAGTTTGTCATTGACTAAAATGTTATGCAACACATGGTTGTATTTTAAAAAGGAGCAATACCAAACCTCACATGTTCTTCCAGAAAATAGAGCAATACTTCTCAGCCCATTTCTAAATTCAGTATTGCTTTGTTACTTAAATCAGACAAAGACATTACAAGGAAGAAAACCCTACAAATCAATATCTTTCGTAAACATGTATTAAAAAAAAACCTCTAAAATACTAACAAGTGAACCCCAATGAGATTTTTTAAAAGGGTAGCACATCATGACCATGTGGGATTCATTTCAAGAAAACAAGTTGATTTTAACATTTGAAAATCAGTGTAATTCACCATAGCAACAATGTTCAGTAGAAAATGCTTATGATTATTTCAATAGATTAAAAAAAGCATATGATACCATTTAACACCATTGACACTTTTAATAACCATTCCGAACAGACTAGGAATCTAGCATTCTCAATTAAAGTTGTACATCCTGTGTTAAAGACATACTTACTTAGTAGTAAGGACTGCTATGAAAAATTTATAGCTACCCTCACATTTAGTGGTGAAAGACTAAATTCTTTCTTCCCAGGATTGGGCAGAAGGCAAGAATAACTACTCTCAATCCTTTTTTTCAACATTGCACTGGAGATTGTAGTTAATGCAGTAAAGCAAGAAATAAATAAATAAATAAAATATGCAAATTGAAAAGGCAGAAGAAAAATTGCATTTATTTGTAGACAATTTAATTGTCTAGGTAGGAAATCCCAAGAAATCTATAAAAGCTACTAGAACTAACAAGTGAATTTGACAGGTTTACAGTATACTAGAATAATAGGTAAAGTCAGTAGTATTTCCAAATACTAGCAATAAATTATAATTTTCTTTACAATTGCATTAAAAAATATGAAATATTAAAATATATATAAGACTTGACAATGAAAAAGGCAAAAACATTGCCGAAAGAAGTTTTGGAATAGTTTTAAAAATGTAGAAATATATCATGCATGGATTGGAAGACTCAGTTTTCTCTTTCAATTGATCTATAGTTTCAGTGCAATCCTCATAAAATTTCAACATAGAATAGACAAAGCAATTTTTAAAAAGAGCAAAGTTGAAGGAATAATTTTATCTGATTACTGTAAAACTATAGAAATCAAGCCATAGTAGTTAGTTTTGGAGAAAGGAGAGACAGATGCATCAGTGAAACAAAACAAAAAGTCCAGAAAAAGACTAACATGTATTATCAATTTTCAACAAAAATACCAAGGCAATTTAATAAGGAAAAAAAAGTCATTTTAAGAAATACTGCTGGAAAAATTGGAAGTCTGTATGGAGAAAAAAATTAACACCAATCTTTACCTTATACCATACTAAAAAACCAACTCTAAGTGTATTATAGTCCTAAATACAACAGCTAAAGCTGTAGAACTTCTAGAAGAAAAATCTTTGTGACCTTGGAGTAGATTTCTTAGGACACATAAAGCATGATCGTAAAACAGTGTAATTTACAAGTGGATACTAGCAAAATCAAACCTTTTGCTTTTTGAAATATATCATTAAGAAAACAAAAAGAAAATGTACAGAATGGGAGAAAATATTTGATATGTATATAATCAGTCTTCAGGATTTTTACCTGGAATATATAAATTACTTAGAAATACACATCCCCATTATAATAATAATTATACCATTATAATATAATGGTTAATAATTATACCATTATAATATAATGGTATATAATATTTACCATTATAATAAGACAGCCTAGTAAAAGTGAGTAAAAATGTTTGAACAGCCACTTCACAAATGGAAATATGTGATTGGCCAAATGAGCATATGAGAAGATGTTCCGTGTCATTACCATGGAGGGAGATGCATGTGGGGAAAAATCTGCTTCATAGGACCTACCCAGACTCTACTTCCTATCTGGTCTCCAGATGCCCCTGCCCAGTCTTCCTGGTGGTTGATCTTGTCTTTGCTTGACTTCTAAATGCTTTCTGGTTCAAAGCTCTCAGACCAGAACAGATATGGTCCCATTTCTTTGCCCGGTTTAGGTTTTTGTACATTTTGCCTGAAACAGAATAATATGTTAAGCAGTTTGGTACCTTCCCTCCCCAATAGAAGGGCAGAGAATTTCAGTACTTGACTAATACTACTCTTAATTATTATGCTTTGCGTGATTATGCCCCTACTTAATACCTCTGCCTCCATTTCCTTTTCTCTTTGGCTTCTTATGAAGGTCTTTCTCTAAATCAGACTTTTTCTCAAGTTCTTTAATTTGTGTCTTCCTTGTCTAATTCTGTGAGTACATTAGTCAAACTCAGTCAGATAATACTGACTCACTGCAAATTGACAGGGAATTTCTACTCATTCCAGATTCTCAGGGGCCCAGGTTGGGAGGTGAGGGCTCCATCTAGACTTGTGCTTTCAGGCAGCATCCACAGAGAAAAGTAATAGATCAAAAATGTTCCTTAAAGCTTCCTCTTAACACATTTTTACTGGTTGAAACTAGTCTTATAGTCACACTTAACCTCAAAGGGAACAGGGAGATCCTATCATGAACCTTGGAGGAAGAGAAATGGCATATTTGTGAACAGCCCCAGAAACCTAATGTGGAAGATAATGGATATAACATATAGCAGCATAAAAACAGAAAATTTCTCAGTTATTTTTACAGGCAGGAATAAAAAATTTTCCGTAAATTTAACATAAAAAGGAGTTTTATATTTTATGAAACTTTGCTATCTAGTTTTTAGACTAGCAGTCTTTTAAATGAATACTGTTTGAGTTCATTTTCTTGTATGTGAGAAGTCAGAGGGCCTATAGTGGAAGGGGGAATAGTTGGGTACAAGACTTCTCTATGTACCAGGCACTATTCTTAGCACTGTCACAAATGGAACTAGTCTTTACAAAACCCCCATAACATAAGTACTGTCATATTCCCTTTTTACCAATGAGGAGATTGAGGCATAGAGAAGTTAGGAAATTTGCCAAGGTCAGGCAGCTAGTAAATAACAGAGCTCAGATTTGAAGTGAGTATCTGGTCCCAAGATCTATCCAAATTGCGAATCTGTGCTGCATTATATAGCAATAACGTGCATGTTAATTCAGTGTTATTGCAAAAATAGATTAGAATAAGAAGCTCATTTGCATTTTACTCAAAAAAGTAAGTGAGTTTCTTGTATATGTCCTCAATCTGCCAAATTAAATGTCTTTGTGAATTTCCTAAGGTTGGGGGCTTTATGTGATGAGCACAGTTAGTACTGACTGTGGCCCTTGCTGGAAACAGTTTGACTGATTTCTAGGGCAGAGTGTGGTGGACTCCTTATGTCAAAAGCCAGAGCTGCCACTGATCTTGATATGTTACCCTTGAACACATCCACAGTGCCTTTTCTCTGGCTCAGAACATTTCCTAAGACTTCATTACATCTACCATCAGCACTAGTAGCTAATTTTATTTCAGGGCTAATTTTATGCAGATATATAATATTTTTAACCTTTCATGGGAGTTATTTTGAAAACCTTGAAGCTGAATAGAGAATAACAAAATTGTGATGAGATACAACTGTTGAGCGGTCTACTAGGGTCACTTATTAAATTAGTGCCTCTCCAGCTCTAACTCAAAGCCCTAGCTGGGCACAGTGGCTCACACTTATAATCCCAGCACTTTGGGAGGCTGAAGGAGGCAGGATGGCTTGAGGTCAGGGGTTTGAGACCAGTCTGTGCGACATAGTGAGACTCCCATCTCTACACAGCAATAAGAATGAAGTCTTGTCTCTATGCATTTTCAAATTTTTCACAATGTTCTTCACAGATCCCAGAAATAGCCACAATTATAAATGTTACAACTATGGATGCCAGTGTCCTTTTGTATATTTTGTTTCCTTCGAGAACAAATTTTGCCTCATGTTTATTTTTGCTGATTGAGTCCCTGCTGTCAAATAGAATATATCTTGTCCACCTTGGCTTTCTTTAGCAGAACCTAGCTAGCATAGGGATTTAAAGTAGAGCTTGGTAAACTTTTTTTGTAAAGGGCCAGTTAGTATATATTTTAGGCTTTGTGGGCTATTCAGTCTCTGTTACAACTACTCAGTTCTTCTGTTATAGCTCTAAAGTAGCTTTAGGCAATATGCAAATGAATGTGTGTGGTTGTGTCATAACACTACTCTGTTTACAAAAACAGGCAACAGGCTGAATTTGGCCCTGTGTCTCTGTTTGTTGATTCCTGCCTTAGAGCACAAGTTGAGCAAATTTTGTAGCAGTTGTAACAGTCAGAAGGACAGGCTGCACTGAGTAACAAATAACTTGCAGTCTCAGTGGCTTTGTACATCGATGCTTGTTTTTTGCTCATGCTTTCCATTGCAATTTGACAGGAAATTTCTTCTCATTCCAGATTCTCAGGGACCAAGGCTGGGGTGTTAGGGCTCCATCTAGACTTGTGTCTTCAGGCAGCATAGACAGGGGAAAGTAACAGATCATAAAATGTTCCTTAAAGCTTCCTCTTACAGGTAACACATTTTATTGGTTGAAACTAGTCGTATAGCCACATTTAACCTTAAAGGGAACAGGGATATCCTATCATGAACCTAGGAGGAAGACAGATGGCATATTTGTGAACAGCCCCAAAAACATAATGAGGAAGATAACGGATATAACATACAGGAACATAAAAACACATAAATGCAGCGTTGCTCAAGTTGAAGCTAGGGTGAGGTGGCTAAAAACTCTCTCTTAAAGAATGCTCAGGGGTCTCCTAGGGCTCAGCAGATTATAGTTTAGAAACCTCTGCTTTGGAAAAAGCCACTATCTGTTTCATTGGGAGAATTAGTTCTAGATTTCAAAGATGTGTATCAAAAATGTGTCAGCTGAATTGATTTCACATAAGATATTATTTTTAAAGCAATTCACTGACTTTGCTAAACTTTGTTTAAGTCTTTTAATTTTTATTACAGAAAAAAAGCTTCATTTCTTTATTTTGCTTTCTGACTCTGTGCCTGTGCCTTAAACACTTTCACAACGATTTTCTGCTCCTTGATAAGGAAAGCACACTTGATCTTGTCATGAACACATTTTGCATACTTGGAACCACCATAGGCCCTGCTGGTATTTTTTTTTTTTTTTTTTTGAGTTGGGGTCTCACTCTGTCGCCCAGACAGGAGTGCAGTGGCCGCTCTCGGCCACCGCAACCTCGACCTGCTGGGCTCCAGTGATCCTTCTGCCTCAGCCTTCCAAGTAGCTGAAACTATAGCGCTACCACACCCAGCTAATTTTTTTTGATTTGTTGTAGAAATGAGGTCTCACCAAGTTGCCCAGGTGGGTCTCGAACCCATGGGCTCAGGCAATCCACTCACCTCAGCCTCCCAAGGCACGGGATTACAGGCTGAACCACCGAGCCCAGCTGACTTTTTAAAAAAATTTTGGACAACCTCATAAGAACTTTAGGTCTCACAGTATGAACCCCCCGAAGTCTGCCTGGGCACACATCACACGCAGACTTTGATGTTTCCCCAACCTTCATGGTGTATAGGTAAACAATCCTATTACCAGGGGTTTGGGACAGCCTAGTTTTGTTAGGGACTGTTTTACAGGAAAGTCTATGATGGTATGTCAAATGTTGGACCATCTAAGTGCGGCTTTGGAGGGGCCACCAGGATCAAGAGGTTTCCAAAGCTAAAGGAAAGGTACTTGCTTTCCACCAGCTTCTCTTCTGTGGCCCTCACCCCTATGCCAGTTGATAGGACTGTTTTTTTTTTTGAGTTGGAGTCTCACTCTGTCGCCCAGACTGGAGTGCAGTGGCTGCTCACTCCCGGCCACCACAGCTTCGACCTGCTGGGCTCCGGCGATCCTTCCGCCTCAGCCTTCAGAGTAGCTGGAATTACAGGCGCGCGCTATCACACCCGACTAATTTTTTGATTTATTATAGAGATGAGGTCTTGCCTGTCTAGGTGGGTCTCGAACTCGCGGGCTCAGGTAATCCACTCACCTCAGCCTCCCAAAGGCGCGGGATTACAGGCTGAGCCACTGAGCCCGGCTCATAGGACTGTTTCTAAGAGCTCTTGGCTCACTCAGCTTCTCAGATGGTGGCTGATTGTAAAGGCTTTGCTAAACTTTTATAATAATTCTTACCTTTGGTATTTCAACTTTTATGATATTTACTTAGGATGTTATTAGAAGTACTATTTTCATAAAAAATTTTAAGATGGTCTGGGTGCAGTGGCTCAAGCCTGTAATCCCAGCACTTTGGGAGACCAAGATGAGAGGATTGTATGAGCCCAACGGTTCGAGACCAGCCTGGGCAATTTGGTGACACCTTGTCTCTACAATATTAAAAAAAAAAAAAATTAGCTGGGACTGGGCATGGTGGCTCACACCTGTAATCCCAGCACTTTGGGAGGTGGAGGCAAGAGGATTGCCTGAGCTCAGGGGTTCGAGACCAGCCTGAACAACATGGCGAGATCTCTTCTCTACAATAATTTAAAAAAATTAGCTGGTGTGGTGGTGCACACCTGTGGTTCCAGCTACTTAGAAGGCTGAGGCAGAAGGATCACCTGAGCCCAGCAGGTTGAGGCTGCAGTGGCCGTGAGCATGCTACTGTGCTCCAGCCTGGGCTTTAGTGAGGCTTGACTCAAAAAGAAAAAATAAAAAACCGGGTGTAGTAATTCCAGCTACTTGGAAGGTTGAGGTGGAAGGATCACCTGAGCCCAGCAGGTTGACACTGAACTGCAAAACAGTACACTTTCAAAATTCTTATTTTTTGCTTTTATCTTTGATAGTGTACTTTTGATGTATATATTGGGGGTTGGTGTTGATACAGGTGAGTTTTTGATGGTGGGGCTTGCCAGTGCCCAAATCTTGGCTTGCTCTATGTTCTTCCTCTCTGTGGAGTTCCTGGGAGAGCATATGTGAGAATAATGGCAATCTGAAAAGCAAAGTGTTCTCTCTTCATGACTGGGAGATTGTGTTGGAGTATCTTGAAACTGTCTTGGGATGAATAGTGCTATGTAGTTCTGCGCAGAAAATTAGCCAGAAATGGTCAGTTCCTAAGAAGGGTGTTGAGTCCCGTTCCACTCCCTAATGCATAGAACCAGGTAAAGAACCATGGGAACATGGCTTTGTAACTTCATCAGGTACACCAACCCTGCCCGGTGATGATTGCCCTGGGTTCTGGCCAATATGATTAGCAAATTCTCCTTGGTTTTAGGGAGTGGAATATTGGAAATAGCTGGAAGGAGATGTGTCAAGGGTGGAAAGAGGGGCAGACCCATCATCTGTTTCCGACAAGATTTTTTCTTTTTCTTTTTTTTTGAGTCTCACTTTGTTGTCCAGACTAGAATGCAGCAGTATGATCACAGCTCACTGCAGCCTTAAACTCCTAGGCAAAAGGGATCCTCCCAACTTAGCCTCCCAAGTAGCTGGGGTAACAGACATGCACCAACATGTCTGGCTGATTTTTTGATTTTTTGTGGAGACAAGGTCTCGCTATGTTGCCTAGGCTGATCTCAAGCTCCTGGGCTCAAGCAGTGATCCCACCTCAGCCTCCTAAAGTGGTGGGTACAGGCATGAATCACCGTGCCTAGCACCAAGAAGATTTTTAAGAAACTTTTCTCAAAAGGCAAACTTTTTCTTTCTTGAAAATTTGTAAAAACTGTTTTCATTTCTAAAAAGATGGCTTCAGTTGAAAGGGGAAAGGTTTCCCTCTATTCTGTGATATACAGTGGCATGTTTTTAGCTCATAATTTGTTACTTTGTGCAACTGATAATTATGAGCAGATGAATGATATTTTTGTTCTCTCTTTTTCAAGTCCACACAGGACATGTTATGAATCTTTCTTTCACAAGTCAGGGTTTTTTTTGTTTTTTAAAAACTGTTTTAGATACTATGAATTTTAAAATATATTTAAATTGTGCATCTTTTATATCATCTAAGCATTTGGATTATGCTTACATTTTGTTATATGGCATTTATTAGGTGTTTACTGTGCCAATCAGTAGTCAAATTATTCTGTCATGACTAAAAAAAAAAACCTGTCAAAGAAAATTTAATTAAGTGCCAGTAGATGGCAGCATGGTGTTATACTTGAAATAATGCTGAGGTATTGCAGTTGTACGTTAGCATTATTATGGCCAAAATGACTTCATATTTCATTTAGAAAATGACATTTTCGACCAAATAGCTTTTGTTTTTCTTTTTTTGAGTTGGAGTCTCACTCCGTCGACAGGCTGGAGTGCAATGGCACGCTCACGGGCACCGCAGCCTCAACCTGCTGGGTTCAGGTGTTCCTTACACTTCAGCCTTCCAAGTAGCTGGGACTGCAGGCGTGTGCCACCACGCCCGGCTAATTTTTTGATTTATTGTAGAGATGAGGTTTCACCAAGTTGCCCAGACTGTCCTGAACCCCTGAGCTTAAGTAATCCCCTCACCTCTACCTCCCAAAGTGCTGGGATTACAGGCTTGAGCCACCGTGCCCAGCCATTCAACCAAATATCTTTTAAGTGAGATATGAGAAATTTCTTCCCGGATTGGAATCTATATTACCTCATTTCAGGTGTCTTGGCTTTGCCTGCTACACAGCAAATATCCTGAGGTTAGGAATAACACATCCTTTTTCTGTCTCCTCTCCACGTTGCACATCACAGTGCTAGGTACATCATTGCCATTGATCATCAGTGTTTTAACTTTAAAATGAATCACATGTCTTACTATTATTGTGCTTTCTATCAAAAACATCATTCTGCAAAGTCCTGTGTCGTCTGTAATGTCTGTTTACATTACAGACACACACATACAGCACATACATATATATCCCATGACAATGCCACATAATTTATATTTGCAAGTTTAGTATGTGAACCATCTATATTCTACTTCTACCCCAGAAGTCTGCTTTCAGCTAGACTTTATAAAAGTGCTATCTACCCACTCTTGTGTACACGTCTCGCTGGTCATCGACTCTGCTGTCCACTTCAGTTTGGATTGCGCCCTCCTCCGTCTGCCAAAATTGTCCTTGTTGAGGTTTTTGGGGATCTCCATGTTGCTAAATCCAAAGGACCTATTTTAAGGCCTCATCTTCCTTGTCCTTAGCAACATCTACATTGGGGTCTCTTGGCTTACAACGTTCTACATTTTCCTATTTTTCCTGCAGCAACTACCTAGTATTCATTAAATTCCTCCTTTTCCTCTCCCTGAGCTAGCTGATTGGATTTTTCAGGTCACAGTCATCTCTGAGTCTTTTTCGTGCCCCACTGCCAAGCTTACCACTTCTCTCCATCACTGGAGCTTCCATCCCAGGGAGTACCTTGAGCCCTTGCGCCTGAATTTCTGCAGTTGCCTTTCAGTTCGTTTGTTTGTGTCTAGACTTGCCATCCATCAATCCCATTTCCACATCTTTTTAGAAAGGGCTTTTCTGAAGCAATCTCGTTTCTTTGCTTAGAACACTTCCAAGGTTCATCATTGCTCTTAAGAGTAAAGTCCCACATCCTTAACACCGCATTGTGTGTTCTGGTCCTGTTAACATTTTCAGCTCAGTCTTGAGCCGTTCTTCCCACCGTGTACTCTAACCAACATAACTCCCCTCTCCCACAAAAGCCCTTGCCTGCCTGTCTGAAGACATCAGAACATATTACTTTTCCTGCCTTGCACTCTCTTGAAGCTTCCTAACCCAGTCCATTTCCTCAAGAGGACCCTCCCTTCCCTACAAACGAAATCACGGTTCATGTTGCATTTATTTCAGAACTTTATCTCAACTCTAATTAAATACAGTTTCGTGTCATCATGTGTTCCTTCCTTGTCTGTAAACTCCACAAGAATGGAAACTGACTACCTGGTTCTTTGTTGTAACCTGATTCTTAGCAAAATTCCTGAGACAAACCAGGCTGGTACAAACAGAATAAACTACATTTAATAAGTGCCTCAGGATTTTCAGAAGCGTTTTATTCTCTCTTTCTAAAGCTTACTTTTTCATTGTCATAGATTATATATTGACTTACAAATAACTTGGGTAAAGATATTGTTCTAATAAATTTGTTTAAAATTATTTACATCAAAATGAACTTTTAGAGTATCAGGCGTATTTTTAAGAAGTGGCTTAGTTTGGTTCTTTTTGATTAGAGAACAGTAACTTTAAAAATAGAAAATATGCAAATTTTTATTTTGTTTTGTTTTTGGAATTACCCATGGACGTTTTTGGACAATATAAATTAGGTGATAAAATAGGATTTCAAATTTTGGGTGTCAAAAAAATTTCATTAGGAAAAGTTTTGTTTAAATTAAGATATATGAGAATTATATACATCCCAGCTTACATTTCCAGAAATATTGTAAAACTAATTTATTTTTGTGATAAATCAAACTTTAGTCCCAATCAACCTTGTAGACGACAGTTACACCTAAAAATATACCTGAGTTTGAGGTCTAAATTTGCACACCAAGGAAAAGCAGCAATGACTCATCATTTTTCTAAAACTAAAACTATCTGTAATTCATGCCTCAAATCTGTGAGCATTCTTTTTCTAAATTAACTTTTTTGGATAGCTTTTCTTATTGATTTTAAAATTGTCTGTCGGCATAATAAGTATTGAATACCTCTTGCTACATGACTCACAATTACGCTTTTCTGTGAGATACATGATCTCTTCCATTATCTAATCCAGGCGGAGAGGAAAGGAATAAGTGAAGAGAACTAGTGTATGACTGGGAATTGTTTGCCAAGAGTAGTGTAACCAGTCCCATAAATCTAGCAGCAGTTTTAAGAACCCTGTTGTGATGGTGATTAGACTCATACATCTCCTTGCTGCATTTTTTTTTGGTAATAGAAATTGTGACACTTTAATGATGATTATGCCTTCATTGGCTCATAGAATAATTGAAAATCTTCTGGTTTTTATTTAATGGTGTATTCTTTACTTAGAAAGTCATATAACATGGAGGACAAATTCTCACGACCATATAGTGGAAAGTTCTTTAACATATCTCATTTCATGCTGCATGAAAACATTTTAAGAAATGGGTAGACAGACAATTGAAAGACCAAAATAGTAAGAAGAATCTGCCTTGTGTATTTACTAGTTTTGGTGGTTACAATATCTTCCTTATTTTCTCTGGGAGCTTCTATCAAGGAATTGATCATGCTTGATAAGCAAATGCCAGCAAGATGGGCATAGGAAAAACCAAGAGTAGGGAAGTCATCTTAAATTCATTACTTTTCTGTCTTCCATCTCCCACCTCCTCCCCACCTCACCCCACCCCCCTGCAAAAAATACAGACAGTAAAGATAGAAGTCCATTTAATTACTCTTTTACTGTTAGAGTTCTTTTGGTTTCCTTTGGCAGAAACCACACTCAAATTAGCTTAAGCAAAAAGTGGAAAATAATAGCCTCGTGTAGCTGAAAGGTCCAGGAGGGGATATTTTGAGGCATGGTTGGATATAGGGATTCAAATAGTAGTGTCCCATTTCTGTCTCTTTCTCTTTGATACTCAGCACTGCCCTCTTAGTAGGCTTTTGTTCCAAGAAAGCATTTTTTATGAATGGCAAAGATGTTTCTTACTTGTCTAGGATTGCAAATCCCACAGGTATAAATAAATGTCTTCCAGTATCTTATATTTCATATAAGTCCTTGAACAAGGAGCCTGATTGTCTCTGCTTGGGTCATTTTCCATTTGTGGATTCATCACTAGGCTTAGGGGGATGTACTGATAAACCACCACTGTGGCAGAGGTTGCAGGCACTCTAAATGAGAGCTCTACCGTGGAGAAGGGTTAGTTCCCAGAAGGAAAAGTGAGGTTCTGTCCTCAGATCGAGGAAGGAACGAGAGTCAAAAATAAGAAGTAGCCAGGACACCATTATTATTGACATTTAGCTGGGAACTGTGGTTCACACCTGTAATCCCGCATTTTGGGAGGCCAAGGTAGAAGAATCATTTGAGATCAGGGGTTTGAGACCACTCTGAGCAACATAGTGAGACTCTGTCTCTACAAAAAACAAACAAAAATTAGCCAGATGTGGTGGTGCTTAACCTGTAGTCTCAGCTACTGGGGAGACTGAGGTGGAAGAATCGCTTGAGTTCAGGAGTTAGAAACTTCAGTGAGCTGTGTTTGTACTACTGCATTCTAGCCTGGACAATGGAGTGAAACTCTGTCTCAAAACAAAACAAAACAAAACATTTAGTATATGCTTCTTGTAAAATAATTCTGAAACTACAGGAAAATGTAAAGGAGACAAAAACTGACCTTCAGTCTCACCATCCAGAGAAAATTGCAGTTAGCATTTTAATATATTACATTCGTGTGTGTGTGTGTGTGTGTGTGTGTGTGTGTGTGTGTGTGTGTGTATGTGTTTTGATTATGTAGTTGAATTTTCTGTGTATCCTTTAGTACATGTATATTTTGGATTATTATATCTTCTTGGTAAATTAACTCCTTATCCTTATAAAATGCCTGTGCTCATCTGTGATAACATTCTTTTGTTCTCAACACTACTCATATGAATATAGCCCTTTTAGGATTTAAAAAAAAAATTAGCATATGTGTGATCTATCTTCTAGTCTATCTGTGTATAATTTCAGGTGAAATTCTCATTGACAGCATATAGTTTAATCCAACTTGGCAGTCTCTGCTTTTTAATTGGAATGCTAAATAATTTATGTTAAATATAATTATTGATATGATTTGGTTTACATCAAGCATTTTGCTGTCTGTTTACTATTTGACTCATGTGTTCTCATTTTCTAAATTGTCCTTTCATATTTTGGAATAATTATTTTTTAAGATTCTGTCTCATCTCATTTATTGGCTTATTAGAAATATTCATTTGTTTTATCTTATTTTAGTGGTTACTGTATAGAATATAATATGCTTATTTAATGTACCATTGTACATTGTCAGATAATGATATACTACCAATGTAACACTTTTACAGCAATACACTTCTATTTATTCATCTCATTGTTTTGTGCTGCTGTTATACATTTTACATCTGCATGTTATAAATCCCACAATATATCAGTATTATTTTTACCTTAAAAAGTTTCTTATTGAAAATATATGTAGTATATTTTTTAAATAGGTTAAAATATTTTTTCAAGTACCTATTTAAAATAAGTATATTTTCCCACATATTTATCATTTGGGGCAGTCTTCATTCCTCTATTAAAAGTTGAAATTTCCATCTTTTAGTGAAGGTCTGGTGATAGTAAATTCCTTCAGCTTTTTCTTTGGTCTAAAACATCTTTATTTTTAAAAGATGTTTTAGCTAGATTTAGAATTCTGTGTTGACAGTTTTCTTCTTTTAGAACTTTGATTTCATTGTCTTTCAGTTTGCTTAGTTTTTTAAAAAGTTCTACTGTCATTTTTGTGCCTCTATACTTAATGCGTCTTTTACCTCTTGTTTTCAGAATTTTTCTCTTTACTACTCTTTACCAGCAATTTGCTTATGATGTGTTTTCCTAATGTTTTCTTTATGTTTATTTGAGGTTTGTCGAGCTTTTAAAATTTGTAGGCTTGTAATTTTTATCAAATTTAGAAACTTCTCAGGCATAATTTCTTCAAATATTTTTGTACCTCTCTTCTTTTCCTTGAGATTTCATTTATACATATGCTTGACTCCTTGATATTGCCCCACTGATCAATGGTTTTTCTGTTCATTTGCTTTTCAAACTTTTTTCTCTTTGTGATTCATTTTGGATAACTTCTATTTCTGTCTTCAAGTTCATTGACTTTTTCTTCCACAGTTTCTAATTTGCTGTTAATTCATCTAGTGTATTTTTGACTGTAGAAGTTATCCAGTATATTTTCATCTCCAGAAATTCTGCCTGGATGTTTATATGTTTCCATTTCTCTCTTTATTGTGTCATATTTTCCTTGATAATATTTATAATATTTATAACCTTGATAATATTTATAATAGTTTAAATACCTTTGTGTCAAAATTTTTTATCTCCTAGTTTAATCATTTCTATCATTTCTATTTCTGTTTTTCTTGATTGATTTTTTTTTTAGGGTAATGGGTCATATCTTTCTGCTTCTTTGCATACCTGGTAATTTTTGATTAGATATCAGATCTTAAGATTTTTATATTGGCCGGGTGCAGTGGCTCATACCTATAATTCCAGCACTTTGGGAGGCCAAGGTGAGAGGATTCCCTGAGCCCATGGGTTTGAGACAGCCTGAGCAACTTGACGAGACCTCATCTTTACAACAACGAAAAAAAGCTAGCCAGGCATGGTAGTGCATGCCTGTAGTCCCAGCTATTTGGAAGGCTGAAGTGGAAGGATTGCCTGAACCCAGCAGGTCTAGGCTGTG
The DNA here is from genome assembly GCF_000164805.1 of Carlito syrichta. Classification (NCBI taxonomy): domain Eukaryota; kingdom Metazoa; phylum Chordata; class Mammalia; order Primates; family Tarsiidae; genus Carlito; species Carlito syrichta. The sequence continues at coordinate 55,583 of NW_007247822.1, forward strand.
GTGACTGTGAGCATGCCACTGCACTCCACTCTAGCTTGGGTGATAGAGCGAGACTCCGACTTAAAAAAATAAAAATAAAAGATTTTTATGTTGTTGGATGCTGGATTTTGTTATATTCCTTTAAAAGGATGACTTTTTTGTTCTGTTATGCTGGTAAGCTTTGTATGGCAGATCTAGAATAGCTTTTATTCTCACTACTAAGGCATAATCTTTTGGGGGGTTCTACCTAATATCCTATGTATTACTAGTCTCTCCACCTTGGCTGATGGGAGCATGAACTATTTCTAGCCATGTGTAAGCTCTGGGAATTTTTCAGCCTACTGGCTCTCTACCTCATGGAGTTTCACCCCATGCATGCACTGATTTATACTCATTTAACAAATGATTTAGGGAACCTTTTTGCACATCTCTGAAGCCTTCTGTGCAGCATCCTCCCATTTTGTACACTGGTCACAAATTCTGTTTCTTATACTTAATAAGACTGCTGCACTGGGTTAGGCTTCTTTTCTGTACTGTGGCCTGAAACTGCCCCTGGAGAGTGAGCTGGGACAATCCTAGGGCTACACTCACTTTCCCCCTTTCACTCAGAGGTCACAGTTTGGGGCTGCTTATTTTCCAGCATCTGGATAAACACTGTTAAGTACATTTTGTCTAGTTTACAGCAGAAGGGCAGTTCCTGTAACAGTTGATCAACACATCAACTGGAAGCAGAAATAGGAAATATTATATTATTGGGTTGATTTTATAAATGCATGCTTCATTTAAGATTATATAATAAAGTTCCCCATATCAACAGGTGTAATGTCATATTGTTCCATTCTGAGGAGGTTCCATAATTTATTAAACTCTTCCTTTATTTTTAGAATATTATACTCGTTTCCCCTTTTCCTCTATTTCAGAGGAGGTTGTGTTAAAAATCCCTGAACACAAATCTTTGTTTTTATATCTAGTTATATCTCTGTGATATATATCTTAAAGTAAAATTATTGGGTCGAAGGATTGACAGTGCTAAAATCTTGCAAATGTATTACTAAATACTTTCTGGAGAGATTGTACCAATTTCCCTTTGGCATTGTATGAGAACGCTCATGTTGCCACACCCTCAATTGCACTGTTATTCTTTGAGTGAATGTGTATTGAATGCAATTACTGTGCGAGGTCCATTGCCAGGAAGAATAAAAGCACAGCCTCTTCCCCTAAAGTGCTCATAAGTGAGTGATGAAGAGAGACAGTAAACCAATCAGCAGCATGTGATAAATTTCAGAACTCTTCGTAGCATGGAGAAAACCATGATCAAATTCTGCCTAGGAAGATCCCATAAAGTTTTTATTAAATATTTGAGAATAAGCAGTTTGTGATAAGGTTAAAGAGTGAAAAAAATGTTAGAAGGATTAGTAGATTATTTAAGGTGACTGAAATGTGAAACAGCATGGCATATTCACTGCATGGTTTAGCTGATACTATGAGTATGGAGTGAGAATGTAATAGAAATTAAGCAGGATTTGAAGGTAGAAGACAGATGGTAAAGGGCTCTGTGTGGTCTTGAGCAAGTGAAATGCATACCTTGTCTTCTACATTTTATGAGTGTACAGAAACCTTAAAAGTAGTCAGTTTCAACTGCTTGCCATTGGCTTTGTTTTTCTTCTTAAAAAGATTTAAAAAATCTCTTTATATCATGGGCCTTGTTTCATCTGAGAGTTAACATCCAGCAGCTTTTTTATTAGTTTTTTAAGAGAGTAGGTTGAGGCCTTATCTGCTCTTGTAAATTCAGTTAGATTTGATTCTTTCTTGTCTTCTAAGCAGTAGACATTGCCCTTCTATGCAGGCATAGCCCTGCCTGGAGCAGTCTTTCTTGAACTGAATGCAGGATTTGCTGCTTTTCCTGGATGGGTGTTCTCTCTGGGCTAGCTGTTACTAACTGAGGCTTTCTTAGGGGTGAAGATCTCCTTTTGGCAATTCGCCTCATTAGAACAAAAGCAAACCATAGGTACTTTGTACTGTAAAACCAACTGTGTTTCAAGCACTGTATAGCCATAATATGAAGAGGAGAAAGTGGAACAATGTCAAAAGAGAACCTTTTTTTCTAGCCTGGCTGAGTGGTTAGTATGTGGAACCATCTTGGTCAGGTCACTAACCTCTTTGAACTTCTGCGTCTTGATTAATGAATGACCTTTATATTTTCTACTAGATCTAAACTTTGAGTGTATAGGCAGTGGTTAAAGAAAAGTTTAAAGAAAGAATAGACCATATTTCTTCATTGTGACTACAGAAATTAAATGTGTGTTGCCTATTGAAAGCAACACTTAGCTAAATTATGTAATGATCTAAGTTTCCAGCTTGCCAAAGTCTTTAATAAGCATGATTACAATTTTTTTTTTTGAGTTGGAGTCTCACTCTATCACCCAGACTGCAGTGCAGTGGCCACTCCTGGCCACCGCAGCCTCCACCTGCTGGGCTCCGGCGATCCTTCCGCCTCAGTCTTCCAAGTAGCTGGAACTACAGGTGCGTGCTACCATGCCCGGCTAATTTTTGATTTATTGTAGAGATGAGGTCTCGCCAAGTTGCCCAGGTAGGTCTCGAACCGACGGGCTCAGGCAATCCACTCACCTCAGTCTCCCAAAGGCGCGGGATTACAAGCTGAGCCACCGAGCATGGCTGATTATAATTTTTTAACTAATTCTTTTCTCACCATGATGTGTTAACTTAATTTCTGAGCAAAATATATTGGATTGCTTTTCATTTATCTTAGCAGATAGTATAAACCTAAGATGTTTCACTATGAATATAGTTAAACTAAAGTGCTTATATGGCTGTCAAATATTTCCCTAAGAAATCTCAAATGACAAGAGTAGCTGTCCTGCTTGTGGATATCTCTGGCCTTTGTCTATTTCTACTTCTGCCATAATTCTAAGACTTTTATTTATCTTGCAATGTGACATAGGAGAAAAGACTCTCTGAAACTGTGTAATGTAATTTTTGTTTAAAGTACTATTAATCTGCTGCTTTAGTTATTTTTGGCTTACATGAGCTTTTTGTGTGATATTATAGGTTTAAACTATTTTTTTTTTTGAGTTGGAGTCTCACTTTGTCACCCAGGCTGGAATGCAGCGTGGCATGCTCACGGCCACTCCAGTGTCGACCTGCTGGGCTCTGGCAATCCTTCTGCCTCAGTCTTCCAAGTAGCTGTAACTGCAGGTATGCGCTACCATGCCCGGCTAATTTTTTTTAATTTTTATTGTAGAGGGAAAGTCTCACCAAGTTGCCCGGGCTGGTCTCAAACCTGTGGGCTCAGGCAATCCTCTTGCCTCCGCCTCCCAAAGTGTTGGGATTACAGGCTGAGCCACTGAGCTTGGCCTAGGTTTAAACTACAATAATTTACTTTTTGAATGACTAGAAACATTTTGAGTCTTGAATAATAGGCTTATGCTTGAGTTTTGGGCAAATGCCTACTTATAATTTGGAATCTACCTGCATGGAGGACATATTTGAAATGTTTTATGAATGATCTGGAGCCAGTGGTGTGAAATCAGACATAATCTGGTGTCCAGAAACTATTGATGAAATTAGGTCTACTGGTCCTTAAAAGGAATGGCCCTTAGATGTTGTACTTCCATCTATTCTGTCCAATTTTATAGATTTGTATTAGGCGTGTTTGCTGTACTCTTGTTTCCATGAACGACTTCTAATATGATTTGTGCTGGGCTAGGACCTTGGTTATTTACATTTATTCAAATCACAGGTACATCAGGAGATGTACAATCCAAGGGAGTCTCAGAAGACCTCCCTCTACATAGACGTGTACAGAATTTGGGTATAGTCACCCTTTAAATGATGAGAGGACTTTCCACTTGGCTATATCTGGAGGTATAGAGTAGGGTGGAGAGTTGGGAAAACTGGAGTGTGCCTGAAGTATGACCCCTGGGTTATTAAAGTTTTGGAAATGCCTGAGTTCCCAACAGTATCATAAAACTTTGTTTAATATTCAGTAATCATACTCTATATTAGTGATTTTTCTATTCAGGGTGTAAATCATAAATAAAAATTGGTTTGTGGGGAAATTTTGAAATATAGGTACTTAAAGTCTTGTACTAGTTTCCTTCATGTTGAATTATTGTTTGATGTCAGAGGTTTCCACCCAACCAAAAATCAAAAAGCTGGACCAACCAAACACAACTCAAATGGATAAAGGGGTTAAAAAAAACCCCCAAACTTCCAAAGTTACTTCAAGGACTCTACATTATTCTGTAGGTTGTAAAGTTTGTTATTCAGCATGATGACTTAATTACAGCTAACCACTCCCCACTCCAACAATTACAATTGAACTCCATGCAGATTGGATTATAATTGAGACATATCTCTTATTTCTGTCAAAGGACTAGAGTTTACAGAAGTTTCATGGAATTTATATCCTATTTATTTGTTCATCTTTTATTAAAATATACTCTCCTTTGTATTTGACCCTAAGGCAGGAAGCATTGAAAAAATTTGTTAGGCAAAAATAACAGCTGACATTCAGTGGCAAGCATGGGAGTTTCAACTCAAGAGAAAATGAAAGTTAGAAAAAGGTAGAGAGAATCAGATCTGGAGACTTCAGGTAGTATGGAGGTTTAGCAAATTGCTCTGCCAATGGCTCCTTTTACCATGTTGCATATTTGTAAATATCACCTCTCATTTTTCAGAAAAATCAAAGAGCTCGAATGTCATTGCCCATATCCCTCCCAGTTCCAGTGTTAAATCCTTGCTCAGTTTCATTGGATTGGTCAGCTAAAATTTAAAGCATCAATTCATGTTTTGTATCCAAACCTGTGCATTCATTTAGATTTACTTAAATATTTATGTCCATGTTCCATAAGCTTACATGCTTTGAAATTCTATGGTAAGTAGTGCTTTCTTTGTGTTAATGTGTTTATTTTTTTATTTTTATTTTTTTGGTTTTTTTTTTTGAGTTGGAGTCTCACTCTGTCGCCCAGACTGGAGTGCAGTGGCCGCTCCCGGTCACCACAACCTTGACCTGCTGGACTCAGGCGATCCTTCCGCCTTAGCCTTCCAGGTAGCCGGAATTACAGGCATGCACTACCACGCCCGGCTGATTTTTTGTTTTATTGTAGAGATGAGGTCTTGCTGCCCAGGCGGGTCTTGAACCCGCGGGCTCAGGCAATCCACTCACCTCAGCCTCCCAAAGGCGCGGGATTACAGGTTGAGCCACCGAGCCCGGCTTAATGTATTTATTTTTAACTTATTATATAATGATTTGTTGTCTTTGCTTTAAAAAAAAAAGCAAACTCTAGTTATCTATCATTAGAAAATAAATTATTTCTAGCCATAGGCTAACACTTAAAAATAATTTTTAAAACATCTTTGTTATTTGCATTTTTTTCCACTGTGAGAAAATAATATTTTCAATATTTATTTAATATGCAGTTATTGCATGCAATACAATACTTAAGTTTTTCTGTATTTTCTTTTTTCACTAGTCATGTTAGTGATTATTTATTTATTTGAGTCAGAGTCTCACTCTGTTGTCCAGTCTTGAGTGCAGTGGCACAATCACAGCCTCAAACTCCTGAAAAGTGAGCCTCTGCCTCAGCCTCCTGAGTTGCTGGGACTACAGGTGTGCACCATTGTGCCCAGATTATTTTTTTAATTTTTTTGTAGAGATGAGGTTCTTGCTATGCTGCCTAGGCTGGTCTTGAACTCCTGAGCTCAAGCAGTCCTCCTGCCTCAGCCTCCCAAATTGCTGGGAATATAGGCATGAATCACCATGCCCAGCCTTAGTGATTATTTTTAATAGGTATTGTGATGACTACATTGTTTTGCATACTTGCTAAAACTGTATTTAATCTAGGTAGAAATTCCACTTTAGGTCTTCTAAAAGTAATTTTTGTCTAAACCATATGTGAATAATATTAAACTTTTTTTTTTTTTTGAGTTGGAGTCTCACTCTGTCGCCCAGACTGGAGTACAGTGGCCGCTCCTTGCCACCGCAGCCTCAACTTGCTGGACTCCGGCGATCCTTCCGCCTCAGCCTTCCATGCAGCTGGAACTACAGGCACGCGCTACCAGGCCCTGCTAATTTTTTATTTATTGTAGAGATGAGGTCTCGCCAAGTTGCCCGGGCTGGTCTCGAACCTGTGGCCTCAGGCAATCCACTCACCTCAGCCTCCCAAAGGCGCCGGATTACAGGCTAAGCCACCCAGCCCGGCTATTATTAAACTTTTAAAGATGATTTTTATTTGAATTTATTAAATTGGAGCTTAGTATAGAGTCTACATATATGGTTCTATCTGGAAATACCTAATAGAGATGATAACCCCACAATAAAATATTAAAAATTCCCACAGCTTTAATTTGTATAAAAATGGACTATCAACGGAATATTATGTAGTTTTAAGGAAAAATATATCATCTTAAACTTTATGCTTTCCTAAGCCTTTTATTTTTTTTCCTTTTGCTAATAGTTGACATTTTTAAAAAGCAAATGTTTTGAACTGTGTAGAACTAAATGTAATATTGAACTCTATTGAACTATAACATACTATAGGTTTAAATACTATATATAAGTGTTTTCTTATAAATAATTAACAGAGATCAAAAACATAATTAAAGTATCAATGCTTTGCTGGTGGTGGGAACAATTTGACTTTCATATCAATGAATAGGTAGTATATGAATTGTAAAGCAATATAACACTAAGCTTAAGTGGTATTTAAAAGCAAAAAAAACCTGACATTATTTTAGCCGAATGTCTGATTTTGTAGATTCAAATTTTGAAGGTGGCAATCGGCAGTGGAGGATGATTTCATGGGGAAGACCAGCATCCCAAAGACTAAGCTTCACACTGATCTGTTCAACCCTGATGACTTTAATTAGGTTCTTTGACTGAGACTAGACTTTAAGGCACTTCATTATATCTAGACATAAGTCATAATCTCCTAATTCACTTAAACTTTTTTGAAATGTAAGTTTTAATTTCAGGTAACTTTACTGCAAGTAGTTAAACACTCCAAGGAAAAAAATTAGACTTACATTCATGAAAATATTAATGGGGCTAGTGGATTAGAGGTAATTGTTATTTCCTCTAAACTTTTCCATGTTTTTCAAAATTTCTACAATGAATCTCTATTAGTTTTACCATAGGAAAATAGGTTCTTCAAAAGGTATTTATTTAAATTTGTATTATTTCCTGTGGTGTTTTATTATTTCCCAAGTATTAATAGTGTAATCTCCTTTTTAATTTTCATGATTTTATAATTTTTATATGTAATTTTGATGCATGTTTTGAAAGAAGAGTCTGTTTGGATTTCTGTAGGTTTCATATTAATGGGTGCCAATTAATGAAATAATATTAATTATTTATAAGGAAATCTATGACTGTGGACTGGGAAAATATTGAATAGACAAATCAGTACAAACCAGAGCTACAATTTCTATCCATCCCTTCCTGTCATCGCAAGCCTGTTCACCTCTTCCTGTTTCCCATAGTCAAAGATGGCATCATCAGCCACCAGCCATTCCCAGTTGTTCTTGTCAAAAACTTGGGAGTCATAACTGATTCCCCCATCCCTTTGTCTCTTGTACCTAAATCCATCAGCAAGTGTTGTTTTTCTCTACCTCCAAAATAGATCTCATTTATGTCTACTTCTTGCTGTCCTCAGTGTCACTTCTCAGACACAAGTCATATCCTCATTTCTCACTTGGGTGATGTTGTTGTCTCCTATCTTTCTATCCAAGGCATCGTCCACACAGTCATAAAAATAGGGCCTCACTTTGGCCTTGCCTCCCTGTAGGTTTTTATACCATATTATGCTGTCCCTGCTTTCTGTGCTTTAAGTCCCACTGACCTTTGTGCTTTTTTGTCAATGCATTAACCTCTTTCTTACTTCAGGGTCTTGTCATGGCTGTCTCCTCTGCCTGGCTGTCCCTCTCTTCCTGTGGCTGACTCTTCTCATCCTGGAAGTCATATTTCACAGTCCTTTCTTTCCTTCCAGAGGACTGACAGGCAATCTGAGCTACACTAGCCACACTAGCCTACATCTTCCCACAGATTCCTTTTAATCTCTTCAATCTGATTGTTTCATTTCATATTTCTTAGTTTTCTTTATTTACTTATTTTCTAATGTTTTCCGCTAGACTATAAGCTTTATGAATACAGGGACCTACCTGTCTATCTAGTACATCTGGCTGTCACAGGAACAACTAGTAGCATAGTAGGTGCTCTATGAATAATTGTACATCAAAATAGTTTGTAATATGCATAAATTGTTATAGTTCTTTATAATTAACTCCAATGTTTTAAAATAACAATATAAAGAGAACATTTTAATTTTTTCTTTAGTTATGACAATATATGAATTTTTTCCCCCAAAGTGCTCATGTATATCTAACACATTTTGTAGCAAATTGGCAATGAGGAGGAGGCAGATATTATGCTTTTTGACTGATAAGAAACTGACACCCAGATTAAATGACTTGTGCAAATTCAAGTGCTAGCAAATGATAGAATAGGAATCATAGAGGCTTTAATGTCCTTTATAACATCCTTCTTATGCAAAAGAGAACCCAAGGCTTTCAGAGGTTACACAGTTGGACTCTTGAAAAGAATAGGAACTTGAAAAATATAAAATAAAGCAAAATAAAATAAAAAAGAACCAAATAAAATCTAAACAGAGTGTTCTTGAGTAGCTTTGAGTGTCCATATTTGCAATGTAGCATGTAAGTCTTCTGCAACAGGGGAAATATATGTTCATATAAAATCATAATTTTACATTTGAAAAAATATAAATTATATATTCTCACATTCAATAGTACATTGATGTGTATTCTTTAAGTACTATAGGCATTAGTTTTTTTTCAGAAAATATTTTAGATATACCTTTTGTTTTTTCTAGCTAATATGCCTTTGAACATTGATTTTGTTTATAACTATACAAAGGTATCCATAACATTCGTAATAAATATTACATGAGTGTTTGGGTCTCTAGACATCACCTCTTTGACTCTCTGTTGCTATGGGTTTTCATTAGTATTCCATGGAGCCTGGGTTGCCATAGAAAATGTGTGGTTGTAAGGAGTTACCATGGCAACAGTCCACCATTACATATTTTTCAATATCAGCTAGCTGGAGATGATAGTGAATCTGAATGATATTTATTTAGTATTCCAATAATGAAAACTAAAACAAACAGGATATTTTAATTTCCTAGTTATCTTCAGCAGATATTTTATTAAATGATGCTTGTTACCCTTTATTTAAATCAATTAAATAGAAATGAAAACTGCTCTAAAAATCTAGTGTTTAGCAGCCATTTAAGTTGGTCTCTGGAGATAACAGAAATTTAAATTGCCTTAAATGTTTGACATGCATATAAATGCTCATGTAATAAAGCTCCTTGTCAAATAAGCATAAGTTTTTGTTTTAGCAGTCTCCTTCACAGCTTTGAACAATAGCAGCTCAGGTACATGTGAAAAGACGAAGAGGAGGAAGAGTATTTTTTGTCTTTGAAATGGAACTCAGAAATAAAGGAAATCACCTGGTGACTCATTGCTCAATGTAGCTTTTCAAAAGAAAGAGAAAAAAAGCAGAGAAACTATTTTCAGTAAATGGCAAATCCCTGAGTTGAAGGGAAGTTTTAAACATACTATTCGAAAACATTTTGTTATAGCCAATCCTTTAGCAATCACTTTGAAATTCCTAACCAGTTAGAAACGTTAGGCATATCATGTCAGTTACCTACAAATAACCCTCTTTATTTTTACATTCATAGAGTGTATCAAGCATTTTGTCATGGGGTAAGTAGAAAAAGTGTTATGATAACAATTAGCATGATTAGATCTATATATTTTAGTTTTTTTTTTTTTAAGATGAGTGAACTTTAAGTTTTACACTTGTAGTGTTGTGATCTGGCTTAATTTTTTTAAAAAACTTGCCAATTCTTTCTCTAAAGTTGTCAGGAGACATGACGCTGGAACCCCTTGCTTTGTATTCTTGAAGTAGGTTAGTCTTAGAGCTCTCCAATAATCTTCTCTGAAGCTAGGTTTTCCCGTGGGACATGTAAAGATCTCCCCTTCTGCAGCAGAGCAGAGGCCAAGCACAGTACCATGAGGTCATAATTCAGTACTTCAGAGAATCAGAGAGCATATGAATTGCTTTTGGATGTCCATGGGGGATTTGAGAGAAAAAGATAAAAGCAAACAGTGCTTTATCAGGTACACCTTGCATAGAGGAGGTATGTTGGCTTTGATTGAAAACATTTAAAAAGCTGATATTCTAATCTATGATGTTACTGTATCAAGTAACCCTTTTGTAAAGAGTAGCTTCAAGTAAAATTGAGAATAAATGACCTTGAATCCCAAACGATGGGGTTCTCAAACAATGATGTTCACCTATAAATGGCATTTGACACACGATCCTGATTGTTTTACAGATACGGGAATTAGCCACTTAATGTATACTATCAATCTACGATGAGAGTATTCAATTTAGGAAAATAATAAAATGAAATCCTTGGCATTTAGTAATAGAAGGGTTTATTGCTGAGAATACATTACAAATATTATTGTGTGCATTCGTTTTCTCTGTCACAGGAGCAATAGATGACAGAATGCTCTGGTTAAAAGCATGGACTTGAGAGTTAGACTACCCAGGCATGAGTCCTGGCTTGGTCATTTACTAGCTCTGTGATCTTGGGCAAGTTAATTATCTCTCAGGACCTCAGTGTCCTCAGTCATACAATGGGGATAATAACAGTAACTGTGTGGGTTGTTTGGAGGATTAAATGGATTTACATTTGTAATGTGCTTAGAACTAGGCCTGGTACACAGAAAGTGCTACTCAGGTGTATGTTCATTAAGGTGAAAAAAAGTAGGAAGTTTGGGATTTAGGATCACCCTGCTGGTAATAGCTGATTAGAGGGTGAGCCCTCTGATCAAAAAATTTTTTTTTCTTTTTTATGAGTCAGAGTCTTACTATTGTCCAGGCTGGAGTGCAGTGGCACATTCACCTAATTTTTTAATTTAGTGTAGAGACAAGGTCTCACCAAGTTGGTCTCCAACCCCTAGACTCAGGCAATCTTCTCGCCTCTGCCTCCCAAAGTGCTGGGATTACAGGGGTGAGCCACCATGTCTAGTTTAAATCAAAGATTAATTCATGTCAAATAAGTCAGATAAACACTATCATAACAAATTAGCTTGGTTCATTTTTTTCAGATTTAAAATTGCTCCTAAGACAGGACATAACATTAGTTTCACACCGAAGGTTCCGCTTGCTAGCAAGCCAACCCAGCACACATCCATTAGCCTTGATCTTTATACTCTTCATTCTCTACATAGGGGTTTCTGATGGCAGAAAATAGATGCTTTTTCAAAAAATGATAGAAGAGGCCGGGCTTGGTGGCTCAGCCTGTAATCCCAGCACTTTGGTAGGCCAAGGTGAGTGGATTGCCTGAGCCCGCAAGTTTGAGACTAGCCCACGCAACTTCGTAAAACCTTGTCTCTACAACAAATCAAAAATTAGCCAGGCGTGGTAGCACACACCTGTAGTTCCAACTACTTGGAAAGCTGAGGTGGAAGGATCACTGGAGCCTAGCAGGTCGATGCTGGGATGGCCATGAGCGTGCCTCTGCACTCCAACCTGGGCGACTGAGTGAGACTCTGACTCAAAAATAAAAAATAAAAAATAGAAAATAATGAGGTCAAGGAGAATTTGTTACCATGATGTATCAGCCTTTTTGACCTCCCTTTATTCCCCTTATGGATTTTGAGTCAGTACTTAACAGAAAAGTTGAATAGAAGATACAGTTCTTTCGAAATTGTAGTTTGATTTGTTAATGGTAATAAATTGAGCATTGTGTGCTTTAATTGACAGTCACAGCCAATCCACACCCCTGATCCAAATTCTCTTGTTTTTGTTAGTGTGACCCTGGCCTGAATGAACCTTTTACCATTTTTCATTCACTACTTTCAAACTTTTCTCTGTCTTCATTCTCTTGCTTCTCTCCCTAAGTTTGGTAAGTCTAAGGCTCTGTTCTCTTCGTCCTCTTATCTTTTCCAGGGTTTCCTCCTCTAATGTCACGGTCCTTCTTTTACCCCTATGTAGATATCTTGGAAACCATCCTGCCCCCATCCTGGTCTCTCTCTCCAGTTGGTCCTTGTCTGACTGCATGTTAGTATTTCCACTTGAGTACTGTACTGCTATAACTTCAAATAGACTTGTAGCCCCAAGAACTTAGTACCTATCAGTGCTGTTCAACACTCCCTCTTCACCCCATTCTCACTGATTTATTAAGCCAGTGGCTCTTACCTTTTAAATTCTGTCAGGGTACTAGCATCTCCCAGGTACCAAGGCTCAATGTTTTGGAAGATCTGTGAATTCAGTGTAATTAACAATAGAACAGTCCAGTGCTTCAATGCAGGAGGCTTAAACCAACTGACCACGATCCCCTTGGAAGAAGAAAATATTACTTCATTTCAGTAATTCCTAAATCAAAATTTAGCTTTTCTTTAAATTATGAATTTAGGTAAGAAACCACAGTAGTGGTATTTGTCTCCAATAGTAGTTTGTGAAAATTTCATATTTTATTACAGTTTTTGAAGATATCTTAAAATATTATTAGTGCTCATAATGACTTAAAAATTATAGTTGGTATTAAACCTACCACTTGACCATATAATTGTATGCATTAAGAAGCATATATGTTATCAAAAACTTGTTTTTAAGATATTTTGATAATTATATTTCATTATGTTTGGTTTCCTTCATATTCTTATTTTTTTTTAATGCCTTAAAAAACACTATTGTGCCAGGCGTGGTGGCTCAAGCCTGTAATCCCAGCACTTTGGGAGGCTGAGGCAAGAGGATTACTAGAGCCCAATGTTTTGAGACCAGCTTGGGCAGCTTGGTAAGACCTCGTCTCTGTAATAAATAAAAAAAATTAGTCTGTTGTGGTAGTATGTGCCTGTAGTTCCAGCTACTTGGAAAGCTGAGGGGGAAGGATCACCTGAGCCCAGCAGGTTGAGTCTGTGGTGGCGTGAGCGTGCCACTGCACTCCCACCAAGGCAACAGGGTGAGACTCCACCTCAAAAATAAATAAATAAATAAATAAAAACACTGTTGTAAGAAGGGCCCCAGGGACTTCATCCATCTTCTGAAGAGACCATATTCTAAAAGATGGTAAAGATTTTCCTGCCTGTAATCCCAGTACTTTGCGAGGCCAATATGGGAGGATTGCTGGAGGCCAGGAATTTGACACCAGCCTGGGTAACATAGTGAGATCTTGTTTCTACAATAAAATTAAAAGAATTAGCCAGGTGTGGTGATGCGCACCTGTAGTCCCAGCTACTCTGGAGGCTGAGCCTAGGCGAGCAGGCTTCAGTGAGCCATGATTGTGCCACTCTACACTACACTAGCCTGGGCGACAGAGATCTTGACTCAAAAAAATATATATATATTTTTGTATTTTCCTGGAACATGTGCTTATATGTAAGTCAATTGACAGCCATTATATGCTTTGAATGGTACTGCTCTCTGTGTGCTTATTCACTTAGCATTTAAAAAATACATACTAATGTTCTACATTTTTTTAACCAATATTTCTTCCCAGTTTTTAGGATCAAGATAATTTTATAACAACTGTGAATTCTTTTGGAAAACTTTTAATCTAGCAAAGTAAACCTAAGGAAAGGGTGTGTGTGTGTGTGTGTGTGTGTGTGTGTATTAACCTCTAGTATGATGGCAAATAACACAAAACTAAGTGAGCTTGCCAGCAGTTTATCAAATAGGATTAGAGTGAAGATGTTAATAAACTGGAAAAAATGGAGATAGGAAATGAAGGGGGAGGATGAACCAGTTATAGTCAGAGATGTGATTGGGTACATTATCCTAGTGGTTCCTTATATATAAATTAGGTACTTAGGGAAATAAACTGATATTAATCCTCTGTAGCCACATAGCAGAACGTTCTCAAGCTCTTTGGGTCATTTGTGGATTTTTTTTTTTTTGAGTTGAAGTCTCACTCTGTCACTCAGACTGGATGGAGTGCAGTGGCACGCTCACGGCCACTGCAACCTTGACCTGCTGGGCTCAGGCGATCCTTCTGCCTTAGCCTTCCAAGTAGCTGTATCTACAGTCATGCGCCACCATGCCTGGCTAATTTTTTGATTTATTGTAGAGATGAGGTCTGGCCAAGTGGCCGAGGCTGGTTTTGAACTCCTGGGCTCAAGCAATTCTCTTACCTCAGCCTCCCAAAGTGCTGGGATTATAGGCGTGGATTTTAATTAGTTGTTGTTCTTACTCCTGACCTCCATTACCTTGGATGATCACATACTTTCTAAATAAAGAAATTAGCTAGGGACAATGATGTTGAATTATATTTACTGTCTTGCAATTTAGTCGTCTGTTACTAGAGAACAAGCCAAAGCATAGTGGCTGAAACAATGATGCATTGTTATCGCTCATGACTTTGTGGAGTTCTTGTCCAGGGTCTCTCATGTGTGTGCAGCCATTTTAAGACCCCGCGGTTCTGCATGCCCAAGGTGATTTCCCCACTCACAGTTCTGGCATATAATTCTGGCATTTGTTGCCCCTCTGTCAGCAGAGCAGCCTGGACTGTTTTATTTGGTGGCTTCAGGGTGCCAAGAGGCAGGAAGTAGTAGTGTCTGCTAGTCCTCACTCCGTCACCCAGGCTGTAATGCAATGGCATGCTCATGGGCACCCCAGCATCAACCTGCTGGGCTCCGTGATCCTTCTACCCTAGCCGGAACTACAGGCTGTGCTACCACACCCGACTAATTTTCAATTTATTGTAGAGACGAGACCTCACCAAGTTGCCCGGGCTGGTCTCGAACCTGTGGGCTCAGGCAGTCCGCTCGCCTCAGCCTCCCAAAGTGCTGGGATCACAGACTGAGCCATCGAGACTGGCTTGCCAGTCCTCTTAAAGGGTAGGTCTACAGTGGTTATAGCATACAGTGGGTATGTGTCCTATTGGCCAGCAAGAGTTGAAAGGGTAAAGGAACAGACTCCACCATTCATGGTGGCACTGGCATGTATGCATAGGATAGGAAGGAGTGGTAGTCACCTATACTTCTCATTTTCCCTGCTTCACCTCGTTTTCCTCCTTAAACTAGATCTTTCTTATTTCTCAATTTTCTATTACTAATAATTTAGTTGATTATTTTATCCTAGGTTAACTCCTTCGAGTTTCTCATATCTGATCATGTCACTATCTATTTTTATTTGCTTGCTTTCTTTTTAATTATTTTTTAAAGTGTGTGGTACAAATGAGGTTTAGGTACATACTGCTTGTTATCTTTAAAGCTCTAACATCCATGCCTCTTTAAATTCACCATTGTGTTTTAGGCTATCATAACCTTCTTGTGCACTGGTTCGGAGGGTTTCCTTATGGGTTGTTGTGAAGTTTGGAAGCCTCTAAGACAACCTTCATTGCTAACACCAACTGCATATTTTTGAGTTCCCAAGGTCACCTTCAAGTTTAATAATCTTTTAGAAAGATTCCCAAAACTCTGAAAATTGTTAAATTCCCAGTTACGGTTTATTAGAGCAAAATTTTGCAGATTGAAACAGGATAAGGGACGAGGAGCATAAATCAGGGTCCAGAAGAGCTTCAGGCAGTGAATTTCCAGGTGTCCTCTCCAGTGTAGGTGGGTAGACAGTGCTACATCTTCCAGCAGCGATATGTGACAATATATACAGAGTAGTGCCAACTAGGGAAGCTCACCCAAGCTTTAGTGTTCAGAGTTTTTACTGAGGCTCAGTCTTATAGACACGGTTGGTCATGTAGTCATTGTTGACTGATCCTGTGTTTAACCTTAGTCTTCATTCCCTTCAGAGATCAAGCTGATATGTGAAACCACAGGCATCCCACCATAAATCTCATTGTTGTGATAGACTGTGAAGGGTAGTCCAAAGCCCCAGAGTGAGCGAAGACCTCTTATTAGCTAGGATATTCCAAGGGCGTAGAAACCATTTCTCAGAGCTAAGGGGCAAAGGCCAGATCTCTCTTTCGGCAAGAGTAATCTTTTACTACCTAGGTGCTCTGTCTCTTTTGCTCCCCATTCCATCCAGTACGCTCTTGTCAGATAAATATTTCTAGTGAATAGTCTTAGTCATGTCACTTTCCTAACCTATGGTGTCATCTTAATACATTTTTGTCCCTATGTTCCAGCTTTTTCAGATGGTTTTTATTATCAGTATTCGCCTTGTTTTAACCCCACAAATAAGCAAAATGTCAAAGTGGTCCCAAGTTACTTGATCACCCCATGTTTTCCAACCTGGCCTTTACCTTTGCCAGTTTCTCAACCTGCAGAGCCCATGTCCATTCAAAATCCCACCCACCCTTGTGCCCTCACTATCACTTAAGCTAGACTTATTTAATTTCTCTGATCTTCTTTGTGCATTTCTATGGCACTTGTTATGATTTGCCTTGCATTGAAGTTAATTTCGTACCAATCTTATTCTCTTTATTACACAGTAAGCTTCTAAGAGTAAAAATTGTGTCTTTTTCCTACTCAGATTTTCTGTAGAAGCCAATATCCTGCCTAGAAGCTGGAAGGGATAGAATATATGCAGAATTTGACTTCTACCTTTTAGGGAAGATGCAACAAATAGTGAATGTCACAAATACATACTCCTAAATGGTGGCTTCTCTGTTGTTCTGTACTTGAGTGCTAAATGGATAGTGTAGGCCCTCTTAAGGTTCATAGTGAGCTGCAGTGGTTTGAGGAGGTTCTTTTGAGGATTTAACTGTTTTAAAGAACTGAATTCACATGAGCAGGCACACACGAGCGCTGCATTCTTTGGTCAGTCTGCAGCATTTGTCCATACATGTAAACCAGGGATTTAAAAAAATCTTACCAAAAGGGGTCCCGTTAGTCCAATTGTGAAAATAATCTGATTTAATTCACTTAACTTAGTTCTCTGCCCCTCTTTGCTCTCATATTAAACTCTCGTTCTTTCCCCGCCAAGATTCCAGTAGCTATTGCACTAAGATAACTCTTTTAATATATTCATTCACGTAATGATTCAGCATGTATTTAATGAGCATGTATTTATTGGATATTATGTCAGGTATACAAGGTCCAGTAATGAATAAGAAAGAAATGACTTCTGTGCTCGGCTTCTCTTTTAGAAGTGATTTTTAAAAGCCTTAGGCATATGTCTTGTTAGTTTAGTTAACCTCGAACTTATTGATTTTTCTGACATGTCTGTGTAACAGGAGAGCTAAATTGATAACATCTGCAGCAGCTAATATTTATTGAGCACTTACACATTCTACATCCATCACTGCATTTCATCCTAACAACCCTTTGAGTAGCAGCATGATCATCATTGCGTCATAGATGAGGAAATTGAAGCCGTGTTTTGGGTTTCCTTCTCTAGAACCTGTACTCTTCACCACTATGTGGTTACTGCTGGATTGAGTAAGCCTTGGCACCATTTTGCTGCAGTTGACTTTGATCTTACAATGTTATTTCAGCCTTGGAATCAAACATGGCTCTTGTCTGTGTCACAATTTATGCTTTAACATGCCACTACAGTAGTACTTCTACAAAGTAGTAGAATCTTTGCTCTTTATAGAGTCTCGTAATGTCACTTGAGTGTTATCTTGAAAAAAAAAGAAGAATAAATGATATTTGATTTTTTTTTTTTTTTAAGTAGGAGTCTCACTCTCGCCCAGGCTGAGGTGGAGTGGCATGCTTATGGCCACTGCAGCCTGGACCTGCTGGACTCAGGTGATCGTTCCACCTCAGCCTTCTAAGTACCTGGAACTACAGGCGTGTACCGTTACACCTAGCTAATTTTTTTTTTTTTTTAAATTTTAGAGACGAGGTCTCACCATGTTGCCCAGGCTGTTCGTGAAACCATAGGCTCAGGCAATCTTCTCACCTTGGCCTCCCAAAGTGCTGGGATTACAGGCATGAGCCACTACGCCTGGCTTAAAAATATTTTTTTAACTAGATAAAAGTTGGTCACCATAGTTGTGCTACTTGGAATTTTCTAGTAGTTTATTCTAAATGTAGTAGATGGTCTGAGTTTAAAAAGTGAATTATGATTTCTCTCAGCAAGTTGGTTTACATTATGCTTCTCAAAGCAGCAATGAATTATTATGACTTCAGGAGGGTCTGGAATGTTGATTTGTCAATGATGAATTGTTTCACTGTTCTCTAATACAAGAATATCATGAATGATAAGCATCTGAGTTTATTTATTCAAGTATCTTTGAAATGATATATTTGGAGATCTGTACTTTCTGAACTTTATAATAAGCTTATTTTTTAAAGGAAGTAAAGATAAAATGTCAAATTCAGGAAAAAACAATCTAGCATTTAAATTATGTGAGTAAGGAAGATAGTATTGCGTCTTGTAATTTCTTAATTGCTCTAGCACCTCTCTCCCCCAAAGGTCTTTTTTATAATACTTCCTTCTAGTAGGCGCTTCTCTTTAATATCTTGGCAGGTGCATTTGTGGGTGTATGTGAGCACATTACATTGTGTTGCCTTGTTTTGGTTGCAGTGGAGAAATATTTGTTCAAATTGTTTTTCTCTAATTTAACCAGTGTTATTTCAGTTATTTAGATCGAAGACAGGTCATGGAATGGCTTAGAGTAGGGCGCTGAAGACAGACTTGGGTTTGAAAGCTGTCCTTGCCACATATACAAGCTATGTAACTTTGAGCAATTTAATTGTTCGAAGTGTCAGATTCTTCACCTGTGAAAAGAGAACAATGATAATTCCTACCTCATCTTGTTTAAAGGATTAAATGTGGTTTGTGGTGGGCATACATTAAATGCCCAATAGCTCCAAAAGGCTGTTTTACTTGTTATTGAAGAAATTATCAGTTTTTTCTGTTTATTCATTACAGAAAATTACCACTTAAAAAGAATAAGTGGTCTCAGTAATAAGCATTATTGATAAATACAAAACAACCACTTCAAGGAAGAACAAAAAGCAACAACACAGATAACCATTTCTTAACAGAGTTATTTTCAAGATGCCATACTTTGATTCTAGTGGTCAACATATACTCACTTAAATCCATACCTAATTCTTGGTATCAAATGAAAGTCTTTGGAAGCTACAAATTACTGAAATTCCTTGGACTGTGGACACACTAAGCGTGAGTTCAAATCTAGACTCTCACTTATTTACTGTGTAACTCTGGGTAAATTACTTACTCTCTTTGTGCCTCAGTTTCCTTATATGTAAAATGGGTATAATAAAAGTACCTACCTCATAGGGCTGTAATTTTAGGATTTAATGAAGGTTTATAAATCCATTAGAACAGTACCTAGTCTGTACAGGAATTAATTCTTATTACTATATATTGATGGCCCTAACATTATGAAACTGGATTTTCACACAAATATAATAAACACCTTTGATGGAGATGCATTTTGAGTCATGGATAGTATGATTCTTTATTATCATAGACACTGACTGGCAGGAAATATGAAATAAGAAACATATCAGACATGGAAAAAGTCACGAATTCAAGATCTTTTTGGAAACAGGGTTCCTATTTAAAAGAAATCATTTATAAGATTTTATATAGTTATTGTGAATGGTGTTCAATCTTTTTTATTTAGCATTTGTAATAATAACTTCCACTCCTGCCTTTATAAACTCAGACATGATTTGACCTATATTTCCTGGCTTGTTACCATAAGAGATTATTCAGTCAAAGAAGAAACAAGAATTATGTAGGACAGCCTTAAAGTAATTACTGGGGACTTTAGAATAGTCTTGTTGGAGAATAATTGTTGAGAAATGAACCATGATTGCTTCTGTGGCTCTAATGGAAATTGTGAAAGTTTAGTAACTAAAGACAGGTGTCTGTGGGAGTCAGTTTCAGGACACAGGAAAACTTGAGATTTGCCAACAGAAGTCCTGGGTTCAAATTCTGTTGCTGCCACTTGCTGACTATATAGCTACAGACAATTCACTTGTTTCCTTGCTCGCTGGTTTCCTCTTTTATAAAATAAAAATAATAATGTAATATGCCCACCCTGCTGTTTTACTGGATTGTTTAATAGGCCAAGTAAGATAAAATATGAAAGCCCCAAGCATGTGCTTGTGCTATTCATTTTTGTTAATGTCAAGACAAGGGTGAAGAACCAAGAGTTTTTGTTTCTCTGTGGAACCCTGAATGGCCTAGTCTAATGAGAAGAAAAAAAGCAAAAGGGATATTTTCTATTTAAATTATGTTTGACTACATTTAATCATAATTAATGTGATTCTATTTAATTTATTTGAATTCTATTTAAATATGTCACTTTACCTCAGCATATGATTTTGACCTGTTTGGCAGAATGAGAGCAGAGGAAGAGGAACTTTGGCTGGGGGCAGGTATAAGGGGAGGAAGGCGGTTTTAGTGTAGAACTGATTTCCGGAAAAGGGTGGGTATGGGTGAGTTTTGTCAAGCTTTTGTCACTCAGATGAGGCCTTAGCAAGACTCTCAGGCCTCCTTCTTTGGGGATGGGGGTGGGAGAGGAAAGGAAGGTTGAAGCAATGTGTTTTGGAGTACAGAGAGGTTTGGGAGGAGCAGTATCTGGGGCTCCTGGTAGGAAGGTGGGAGAAAGCCTGAGGGGTAAAGGAGCTCTCCGAGAAGAGGGCAGGACTGACCTAGAGGAAGAGGTTGACCTAGGTCATTCCCTTCCAGAAGACACTATTAGGTCAACTTTAATTATGAAGATTCTTAAAAATGGAACTTTTTTCTTATTTTCAGTTTTTGTTTTCTGTGACTTCAATTGCTAAAGTAAAATTATTCTAGAACAGCACAGAAAGACATGTATTTATTTAGGATCAGGTGAAAGAAGCAAAATTTGATTTTCTATGAAACAGTGAGCTGTAGGAGAAAAATTTGGATCAGAGCTTGGCTGGCGGTCATGAAAAGGAAAGCAGATGGGCAAATCTTGTTCATACTTGGCACTTGCTTGAACAGACACCCTCAACCCTAATAGGTCTATGAGAAAGGAGAAGCAGGCTGGGAGTTACACAGAAACACTCCACTGAGCTCTCTCCTGCCCTGCTGTTTACCACCATCTCCATCTTGTCTGCTAGCTTTTCAACCCTCTTTCTCCAAGAGTCCCTATTTTGCTTCAAAGTCCCACCCTTTTTCTGCTTCAGTGTTTGTGCCCTCAGTGGCCAAAGCTAAGGGATATTTTGTTTCTCTGCCCAGGGGATGATTAGGGAGATACCTGCTGTGTCTCCAGTGTCTCCAACTGAATTTGGTTTTGCATAAAAATGTTTATGAATATCAAAATAGTTCTACGGATAATAATGGATGGTCTGCATTTCTTCAGGTGAGCTGAGAGACTAGCTATTCTTTATTGGTTTACTTTTATAAGAAGATGTTTTATAAGGTCTAAACAATTTTTATTGACTCTATATAAATTTGGGACAAAACATATTGCTGGGCTGGAGACTGACCATATTACAGCCTGGTAGCATGGAAAATAGAAAGACGTTGGAACAGACGCCCTGAGTGTGCCATTTGGGCCCCAACATGTCCTGGCGACGTGACTTTGGACAACTTGTGTTAACACTTTAAAAATCAATTTTCCCTGTGGATGGGGATAAAAAATACATACTCTCACAAAACAAGGAACGCAAATATACTTCTGCAATGTTATAAAGACTACCTGTTTTAAGCTCATATCCCATAGCCAACATCAATTTAAGTAATGAGTCCTAGAAGCTTTGATTAATTAGTTAAAAGACAAGAATATTTGTGTTCATCATTACTTTCAAACATTGTTTTGAGTGTTCTGACCTATGTAATAAAACATGCCAAAAAAAAATTAGAGAGGAGAGAGAGAAAGAGAGGGAGGGAGGGAGAAAAGGAGAGAGGGAGGGAGAAAAGGAGAGAGGGAGGGAGGGGGGGGAGAGAGAGAGAGAGAGAGAGAGAGAGAGAGAGAGAGAGAGAGAGAGAGAGAGAGAGAGAGAGAAAGGGAAAGAGAAAGAGGAGAGGGAGAGAGAGAGAATGAATTGTGGGGAAAGAACACTGTAAGAATAACTGTCTCGTTGGCTCAGCCTGTAATCCCACGCCTTGGGAGACTGAGGTGAATGGATTGCCTGAGCCCGCTGGTTCGAGACTCGCCTGGGCAACTTGGCAAGACCTCATCTCTACAATAAATCAAAAAAATTAGCCGGGTGTGGTAGCACATGCCTGTAGTTCCTGCTACTTGGAAGACTGAGGCAGAAGGATCGCTGGAGCCCAGCAGGTCGAGCCTGCTGTGGCCGGGAGCGGCCATTGCACTCCAGTCTGGGCGACAGAGTGAGACTCCAACTCAAAAAAAAAAAAGAATAACTGTAATGAGAAGTGAGGTGGTCCTGTGTAAAGAACATACTGGTAGGAATTGCCAAGAACATTTTTTGAAAAAGAAGTTGAAGATATTTTTCCGATCAAATGTTACATATTTTAACAAGTTTGTACTGTGAGCACAAGAATTGACAGATGAGCAGAGGAAGAGAAATGGAGAGCCCTGGATCTGGTGTCCAGTTCTTGGCTTATTGAGCCTGTATGCTGTGCTCAGCACTGAAGTAAGCACTTTCTGTACATTATCTGGTTTAATCCTTTCAAAGAGACTGCGAGATAGTAACTGTTGAGACTGACTTGCACAGGTGTCAAAACTAACACTAGAGCTTAGGTGTACCTCAAAGCAGATTTTGCACAGCTAATCCAGGAAGGAATGGGTGGTTTCACCAGTCGTGCTGGGGAAAGGTTGGGAGAAGCAGTGATTAAAAAAAAAAATCACATTCAGTACTCATTTCATGCCACAACTATGATAAAGTCCACGTGAGTTTTGCAAAAGGCAGAAACATCCAGAAGCCAAGGGTAAAAGTTAATGGTGAGAGTTAGGGGACGGCACAAGTCAAAGACAATATAAGTAGCTATTTAGTTGTTATTGGATTGAGGAAGAGCTTTCTAAGCATAGAAGTCATAGAAGATACCACCAGACAAATGATTGATATGTTTGATTACGTAAAATTTAAACTACTGTGCATCAAAAACCCTTATAAACCAAGCCTAAATGAAAATAACAGACTGAGAAGACAAATGAAAGTATTTGTACCCTTATGATACATAAGTGCTTAATATTCTTATTGTCTAAAGAGCGCTTACAAATCAATAAGAAAACTACAAATCTCCTAAGTAAAAATAGTTAAAGGCTATACAAGGAGGCGAACTACCATAATTTTAAAAAATTTCTCAGTTATAATAACAAGAAAAAGCAACTAGAATAAAAAGTAAATATCATTTTCACTATGAAAAAAAGTATTTCATGAAAATGTGAAGATATATTTGTGAATGTTTAGAGAAATAGGCACTGTTCTATACTAATTATTCTTTTGATGAACAGTCTATAGACTTTGCCCTTTTACTGGACAAATGATAGATAAGTGCCATGAAAAAAGTTTATGCCTTCAGCAAGTTCATTTTGGTAAATTTCACTTAAGGAAATAAGCAGATATAAAGTTAAGATTTTTGTACAAGATTATTATTGCAATGTTAGGTGTACTAGGCAAAACACATAAAAACCTTACATTATAAATATTAGAAAGTGTTTAAACAAATTTTGCCATGTAAATATGAAAATTAGAATGCAGCTATTAAGATCATGTCTTCAAAGGTTTTTATGGAAAAATAATATGATGTTAATAGAAAAAGGCAAGATACATTGTAGATATCAAATAATTTCAATCTTGTTTAAAACACTGTGTATAAGACTATGTATATTGAAAAAGGAACAACACAACATATTAATTTTTCTCTAAATGGTGGGATTATGATTTATTTTCATTTTCTATGTTTTGTACATTTTCTCCAACAAATTCACTTTGCTTTTATGATTACACAAAGATATTAAATTTACTGTTTTAGGAGTTGAGAAGATGAAATTAGAAAATGTGGCTGAGATACCAAGAATAAAGTTAAGGTTTTAAAAATGTTAATTTTCTTCTATTTTTTCCTTATTGGAACCTCAAATAGAAACTTGAAATTACAGATTTAATTATGTATGACTTATAGTGGATTTTTTTTTTAAAGCTCACAAGATGATGTATTATTTGTGGTGTCAAACTGAATAGCCTTTGGTAGAGCAGAGTGAACTCTACACAAGTGCAGTTAGAGTTAACTACAAAATAGAATGTTCCTTTCTTTACATTCTCCATATTTAAACTTCAATACCAGTTGGAATAATTTGCATATTGCACATATTACTATATCCTGATAGGAAGTGAGCTAAAAGCACTTTTTTTTCCCTGATGGAATAAAGTTAGCATTTTGTAAAAACAGAAAGTCAGTCTTAATCTTCATCTTGGAGTTCCTGTACTCAGAGTGGGTCCTTAGTTTTCTATTCTGAGGTTGTAATAGCATTATAAGAAGCATGTCATCTCTTACATAATCAGACTTTTGGCTTTTACATGCCTTGCTGTTCTGGCCTCTGGCAAACAATATTTACAGTAATGAAGTTTGAGAGAAAATGGATTTCTTATAATAGCTATGAAAGAAAGTGGTATGGGAAAATGTTTGCCTATGCAAACATTTTTTTCTCATTATCTTTATTATCATTATTACAGTTGTATCTCACAGACATAGTCATTTCAAGTTCAGGGTTGTACTTTTTGTGTATCTGGTACAGATTCATTTGTAAAAATTCTGTTTAGCATATTGATGCTATTGATTTTGTGTACATGCTTTTCTTTATTCTGTAATTAAGCATTTCCTGCAAATGTCTTTTTAAAAATTAGAATCCATCATGTTCCCTCTATTTTATTTTGTGTCCCCTTTCAAGGCACTTCTTAAGTTGTTATTGTTTTGTTTGAGTCCAGGTCTCACTCTGTCACCCAGGCTGGAGTGCAGTGGCACTATCATGGCTCACTGTAGCCTTGAACTCTTGCGCTCAGAGATCCTTCTGCCTCAGCCTCCCGTGTAGCTGGGACTACAGGTGCATGCCACCATACCCTGCTTATTTTTCATTTCTGTAGAGATAAGTTTAGCTGTGTTGACCTAGGCTGGTTGAACTCCTGGATTCAAGCCTTGGCCTCCTAAAGTGCTGGGATTACAGGCTGAGCCACCGTGTCTGGCCACTTATATGTTTTTAAGTCCATTAATAATGTACACTTGTAAGCCACTGTCATGGTAAGTGTATGAAATTCTTTCATGCTTGTTAAATGTTTGTTTCTTTGTTTTTTTAGGGTGACTTTGGATCCTATTATTCACGAAGCTCTAGAAAGGTAATGAACTAAATTCAACAAATATATTCTTTTCTATGAACAAGTTTCCTAACTTTGTTATAATTATAAACATGGACTCGAATTATTTACGTGAGATCATAGTTGTAAACCAACTTATTTTTATTATTTAATTAGATACTAGGTTGCAGGTATAGTTTTGCCTAGTGGGGCCACCTGGTCACCTGGGCATGAGCTTACAGTAAGATAATATCTTGGGGCTGTCAGTTGTGTTTCACATCTGCTCCTTAGCCGTGCCGTGTGAGGCTTGATTTTATGGTATGTTCAGAGTAACCAAGACCCCCCGAGAGACTGATATAACATCGATTTCTCCACTGATAATGGCATGAAAATCAAATGTTTGGTTTAGCTAAACCAAAAAGTTTACCTGGAAGTCTGATTATGATCAGATGTCTGCTTCTAGATCTGGAATTAGAACAAGGAGAGCCAATTTGATGATTTTAATAGTGAAAGACCTTTAGCTTTGATAACCTGACCTGTCTGTCTACCCTTGAGGAGTATTCTGTTCAGGAGCTATGCAGGCTACCTTTTTCTAATACACAGGTGGGTAGATACTGCAAGTCTCCCCTCCTTAGCTTCCCATCTTCCTGGAGTCTTCATCATTCTTCTTTCCATATACTCTTACCATCCATGGTCTTTCTGTTTTTAGTGTTGGAGGTATCCATTCTTCTCCACCAGCAGAATCAGGTGAGGGTTAGGACAGACTGCATCAGAATGTCAACTCTTCTTGCTTCATTTTCCTCGTATGAGAATAGATTAATAATACTATCTACCTCATGTGTTTGTTGTCAAAACTTATTGAGATAAAACATTTAACTCAGTGTCATAATAAGAGCTTAATAAATATCATATAATTCATATTTTTATGGTTAGTGACTGTCTAAGATGACTTCTGCATTCATATGTCCATATTTTATTACCTTGACCTTTTCCAAAATTGCCATTCTGATACATCAAAGATAGTTCAGCACCAATAATTCCATATAATTACACCCAATATTTCCTATCCATGGGCCTTCGGTCATTCTGCTTTTGTAGCATACTCACTACCTCATTCTCTGATACATAGGTACACTTCAGTTATCCTCTAAAACGATTCTTCTTGTTGTTTAGTGAAGGAGAGAGAAATGCTGATTTTTTTTTTTCATGACTGCTCCTAAGAATAATAATGTAGCCTAGTAAGATTTTTACATTGGTTCAATAGACTCATCATGACACCAGCAGAGTTCCAGCTGAGTAGGAGGTTGTAATGTTGCTGGTCAGTATTATTTGTGTCACTAGTTATAAGCTAAAATCAGATTTATCTGAGTCACATATACAACTTCATCTCACCCATGCATAACATATTCTACCTTTCTTTTTTTTTTTTTTCTTTTTTTGAGTCGGAGTCTCGCTCTCTTGCCCAGGCTGGAGTACAGTGTCACGCTCACGGCCTTGCAGCCTCAACCTGCTAGGCTCAGGAGATCCTTCTGCCTCAGCCTTCCAAGTAGCTGGAACTACAGGAGTGTGCTATCACATCCAGCTTATTTTTTGATTTATTGGAGAGACAGGTGTCACCAAGTTGCCCAGGCTGGTCTCGAACCCCGGAGCTCAGGCAAGCCTCTTGCCTCGGACTCCCAAAGTGCTGGGAATACAGGCTTGGGCCATCTTGCCCATATTCTACCTTTCAAAGTATTGTTGTATTTTTAGTATATTTTCTTTCTTAGAAGCTTCAAGGGGCAAAAGTATAACTATGTTCATTCTTTTAAGATTAAAAAAAAAAAAATTGAATCGTATGTTAAATCATTTGACCAAGAGAATAGATCTAGTTAGTGGCATCCAGTGAGTTGGTCAAAGATCTTCATAATTTCATAGCTAAGATAGGCTTTTATAGGTCAAATCCAAAATTCATTTGATATCATTTGATAAATAAAAATCTTAAGAGGCTGTTTGAAATCTTAAGAGGCAGAAATAGGTGTCTCCCTGCTTCTCCCATTCCTACTGCATTTTCAGAATTTTTTTGGTTACTCAAAAGCATCCTCTGTGTTTTAGAATTTTAGGTCTAGTGTAATTAATAATTAATACTTTTTTTAGAATGAATAGACATGAACTTCATTAATATTCTGATGAAGAACAGAAATATAGGCTGTCATTTATCAAGATTATAATATTTTAGTTTATCTTAAACCTTCTACGAGCATGAAACAACTATTCATATATGGATTTAGGACTTTCCTGTTCTGTTCTACTCACATATTTGTACACAGTCCAATCTCATTTATAGCCCTCAGCCACATTTAAACAGCTTCTGAAATGAATGTGTGTTATGTTACCTTCTGTAGCAATCTTTTAGACGTGGTTTAAATGCTGTATTTAGTGAAATACTGACTCTGTGCTGATGCCAGAAGACACAAAGCAGCTATTGCGAATGCCAGGCTGAAATGATTTCTTATAGGCTCCAACACCACCAGGTATTCAGTTAGGTGGGCGAGTAAAACTGACTGGGGTGAAAAGAGGCTGGAGGTTGACATCTTTTACCCCAACGTGAAGGATTTCTTCTATTTTACATTTTTGGTATCTTGGGAGTATCTCTTCTGGCCTCAAACCTGTCTGACTATAAACTCAGCTGCCTCAGTGCTTTGGAACCCTGACTAGCCTCATAGCTCAGTTTGCTTTCTTTCTTCCTTGTCATAGTTTCAGAGAATGTAAGTACCAGAAATGAGAGCTCTGAACTCTACAGAGATAACTCTCCTGCTTGGCACCCACTCGCCTCCTGCAGTTCCTGTCACTTACTGGCCCAACCCACTTTGCCAGCAAAATGATGGGGGCCTCAGGAAGCAGCACAGAATACTTTTTCAGGATTACTCAGACAAAATATTAAAATCCTCCTGGGATGAGAGAATGGGGAGATGGGAGCTCATAGTATATAAATTGAAGAGGTAGCTTGCATGAATTCTGAGTTTAATGAGATAAGAAGAGTGTCAATACAAATGAAAGGGAAACTATTTATTTTTGTGGTATCTGATTTTTTTTTCTCCATCCTCCCCCGCCCCCCCAACTGCTTTGATTATATGTTTCTAAAGGATATGACTCAAATGGCAACATTTAACAAATTAAGGTCACTTTTAAAACCTTGCATGCCAAAGACTTGCCTAGGCTAGCCCTTGATTTAGATGCCTGTAAATGTGACTTGACATCTGTAGATAGGTGTGCTGTCAGGACATTCTCTTTACTGAATAGAAAAGATGAAGGAAAGCGTGAGCCTCTCTGATAGAATTCTTTTGTCTTTGAACTGTGGAATATGAGTCATCAGGAACAACGCTGCATCGTGTCAGGCAGAGTCTGAATCCTGATGACAAAATTCTAAGAACTGTCAGAATTGACTCATACTCAATTTAAGGGTATGGGTTACAATGAGGCTGACTGAAAATGCGTGGGTGATTTCAGTTGCTTGCAGAAGTTTGTTTTCATTCGACATTCAGAACAAATCAGAGCTACCACAGTGCCAAGTCGAGGCTACCCCGCAGGTCTTTATGTGGAGAAACTGACTTCTGTAGGGTTCAGAAGAGAGAGTGCTCTGATTACATCCCTTGTTATTTTGTTTATCCTCAGGACTGATCTACTGGTTCAGGCCAGGTATGTCCTTCCTGTGCTAGGTAAAGTGGGCCTTTCTTGAAGGCATGTGGTCAGTAGGAGGAAAATACTCCCATTTTTATATTGGAATATCAGTCCCTAGGCTCCTTTTTGTAACATTCGAGAAAGACATATTTGCATTGATTTCCATTCTAAAGAGAAGAGTGTTAACTGTAGGCCCTTTAACAAATGTGTTAGAAAACCAAATATGTGAGTGTGTAAGATTAAAAAACGAATACCACTTAATCAGAATAGCTACAGAAGTATACAGAACGGATACCAGCTTAGAACCCACCAGTTTAGACTTCTGGCTTAGCTGACCAAAAGATGCATAGCTGCAAACTGTTAATGGGCTCACAAAATGGTACTATCTAGGATAAAAATGGTACTATATAGAAAAATTTAATTTTCCAATTGCCCTTCTGTTTTTCAGAACCAATTTAAATTGTTAAGGATTTCAGAAACGAAGTCTGATATCATAGTATTGTCTTGCAGACATTTGATGCCGTCTCTTTTTTGTCTCCCTGAAGGTGGAAGAATAATCAATTTCATTTTTTATCCTAACGGTTTATTATGCTTTGCTTAAGTCTCTGGTGAGGATATTCTCTTTGTCCTGGAAAATGACTTTAAAATGTTATGGTGATATTCTACTAGTTTGATGTGGTTATTAGTTTCAAGATGCTAGCAGTTAGTAGTAAAGTTTCATTTCTGAAAATACAATATTAGGAGACTAATGATGAAAATTGTACCCAGTAAAGGAATCTTTCTAGAAGAGGGGCTCATCCTTACTTTTCATTGATCATTAATGGATAGATGATTTTTCCATGCTTAGTAAATATTAACTTCTTTCTGAATTGTCTAATATGCCTTTGTTGTATTATCGTATTAGTGATTTTCTTTTTAATTTGTTTGAGGTTTTTATATATTAATACTATTAATCCTTATCATTTGATGGCAAATATTTTTCCAGATTGTCTTTTCCTTTTAAGTCTCTCTGTATTATGACTAGCCTTTAAAGTTTAATTTAAAATTTTAGCAAATAAATGTTTTCCAGCAGTGCTGGAGCTATTAACTGTAAACTATGTAAATCTTTAGAAAATATGTTTGGACATAATTTAGGATCATATTTTTGTTAGGGTGGTCAGTATGGCTGAAAAGAAGCTGAAACCACTTTGGGGTCTTTGGATTCTAAGCTAGGAGGTCAATCTAGTATTTATGTTTCATATTAAATGGGATGCAATTATGGATCATGGTGTGGTAGGATATTCATGAATGCTCATCTCTTTGAAACAGTGTGGTAGATTCCAAGCTACCTCCATTCTGCCACATAATCTCACTATTTTTTTTAAAACTCTGATAGAAGTTCCCTTCGTGATAGATCTTTTTATGAATTTATCTGTGTTCCATCAAAATCTGTTGTCACATCTAAAAGGCTAAATATATAAACACTGCATAACTGAATCCTTAGAACTCAAATTAGGACCATGTTACTCTAAGGTAAATTCTTGCTCCACAGTCCTCCTCTGTGTGATGAATAGTGTGGTCCTGACTTGGGTAACATAATGGTTCCTGATCACAAGCCACCTTCTTCTGGAGGGCAGCATAACCTTGTGGTTCACTGAGGACTCTGCAGTGACAATGCTTTGGTAGGAGTCTGCCTGACTAGTTAATCATTAGGAGTCATGAACCAGTTTTTTGATCACTTTATTCTCATTTTTTCTCATCTCTTAAGGGGAATAATGACAGATACCTATCTCGTAGGGTTGTTACGAGAATTAAATGAGAATGCACCATTCTCAAAAAAGTTCCTGGAACATGTGTTTGATAAATTTTAATTATCGGCCGGGCTCGGTGGCTCAGCCTGTAATCCCGTGCCTTGGGAGGCCGAGGTGAGTGAATTGCCTGAGCCTGCGGATTCGAGACCCACCTGGGCAACTTGGCGAGACCTCATCTCTACAATAAACCAAAAATGTATTGTATGGTAGCGCGTGCCTGTAGTTCCAGCTACTTGGAAGGCTGAGGCGGAAGGATTGCCGGAGCCCAGCAGATCGAGTCTGCAGTGGCCGGGAGCAGCCACTGCACTCCAGTCTGGGCGACAGAGTGAGACTCCAACTTAAATAAATAAATAAATTTTAATTATCACCGCGACTACCATAC
The DNA here is from genome assembly GCF_000164805.1 of Carlito syrichta. Classification (NCBI taxonomy): domain Eukaryota; kingdom Metazoa; phylum Chordata; class Mammalia; order Primates; family Tarsiidae; genus Carlito; species Carlito syrichta. Next base: position 86,621 of record NW_007247822.1, read on the forward strand.
AAACAGCCTTTCCTCTTTCCATTTCTTCAATCAATGGCATCCGAAGCTCACTTTTCAGGTAGTAGGTTTTAAGAAGGTGGTGCTAAAACCCAGATATTATGAAGACCTAAAACATTTAAAAGTGTAGTAATAATGCAGTAGATAAAAACTTGGTGATGGAGCCAGGAAAAGATGCTTTAAGATTCAGTTTCAAATTGGTCAGATACCTCCTATGCCTGCATTCCTGGCTCACGTGTCACACACCCCACATCCATTTGAGATTTTCTAAAAGTTGGATCAAAGAAGGAGGGGCAGGATTTGAGAATGTTAATCTCGTTTTGGTCTTTAATGATACATGCTGATCTGTTTTTCTTGCTAATGTGTGTACTTTCATTAAATATATGTGATCTGAATGTATGTATAAATATGTATACATAAACCCATCGTGTGTGTTTGTATAAAATAGGAAATGATGTACGTTACAGATGTAGAAAGTCTCTGGAATTCCAGATCCTTGCTAAGCCTTTGATAGGAGTTACTCTGTTGATTCATCCTGGGGGAGGAACTTCAGCGTGTATACTCTAACCTACAGTGATATGCTTCTTTCTTCATGATAAAATGTACTGTGTATCACCCACTGCTTAGTCTGTAACTCCCAACTTGAGAGGTTATTGGAATAAAAAATGATTCTGCCTCAGATCATTAGAAAAAAATAGGATCTATATACTTTCTTAGGTTTACCAAGGAGAAAAAGACTTCTTGAAGTAGTTGATTATAGTTTGTCTTTTGAGCCTATGACCAGTCTGCTGATACTTAATTACTTCAAAGGGTGCAATTAAAAAAAAAGTAAAGGAAGTAACATTTATTGAGTGGCTGTTATATGTTACATGATGTTAACTCATTGGATTCTCCACTGACTCTCCACTGGTTTGATTACCTTCAATTTATGGATGAGGGAACAGAAGCTCGAAGTAGTTTGTGAATAGCAGAGCTGGGTTTGAATCCAGATTCCACTTCCAAAAGCATGCGCATTCCAGGGCCATGCTGCCTGCTGATACCTGAGGATCAGGGAGACCAGGAGGATTGGTCAAGACTTTCCAGGTATAACATTTGAAGTATTGGACCTGGCTGGCCACTCCCAGGAAAGACAGCTAGTGGCAGCTGCTACTAATAACTGCGAAGCAGCCTTTTTCCTCAGTCATAAGTTCCTCCTCTCTCTGATCGTTCTCTGGTTTTGGGGTACAGCCTCTCTCTTGACTTCATGCCTGGGTTCTCTGACTTCTACCCTGCCTCTTCTGTGCCAGCATCGTTTCGCATTTGCCAAGACTTTTATTGTAACTAGTAAAGCCATATTGGTGACAGTTATTTACTTCCTTTATTTATTTCAACGTTGAACCAGTGTTTTGAATATCCAGCTATAATTTGAGGCATGCATAACTTTCTGAGAAAAGAGTCAGCAATTAAGATGTCAGCCTTGTCAGGATTCCTGAGCACTATGCTGATAGGTACTTGGAAATGATATAGATAGAACATATGCTAAAACCTTCTGGCATGTAAATATGTTGCTCTTTAATGGAAAGTTTCCAGGATTCAATAGGCAGCCTTTTGCAATGATTTAGGTATTCTGGGCTGGATTCAGTCTTTCTTAGTAAATTTTTTTTTTTTTTTGTATTAGAAAGGGAGGCAGTGTGTGGTATAAGGTAAAGTAAAGGAGCTTGAGAGTCAGATGGATGCAGAGTCAAATTTTAGTCCCATGTCTTACTGAGTTGTCCCTGGGCAAGTCACTTTACCTCTTTGAGCTCTTGTCATCCATTTGTAAAATAGAAGTGATGCCTGTCTCATGGGGTGGCTTATAACACCCAGCATGGTACATAGCATAGAGCATCTCTGAACAAATATGAGTTCTCTGCATCTTGACCTGGAAGATAATGCTTTTTCTAAAGTTCTTGTTTTCAAAGAATGCATGTCTCTGGAGGGAAAGACTGATTAAATAAACCTTTTCTCACATAAAGACTATTTTTCGTTATAATCCTAGATCTGTTCCAATTCAAATGCAGGTTTAAGTCCTCTCGTTTCCCTGATCCCTCTGCATGAGATAAGACTTGATCTCAGTAGACAACAGCTTGTTGGGTGTGTTCCATACATCTGCTGTGTGCAAGTGTTCTTCCTGCCGGATCTCGGGAGCAGTGAGAGTCACATTTTGCTAGTAGTCTTGGCTATTGATGATTCCAGCACAACATTTATCATGACGTAGAGGATGCTTTTGAAATTGTGCAGGAAGCTGAAATGAGTAACATGGCAAGACAAGGCTTACAGCCGTAGATGAAAACTCTTCCCGCTGGGGAGGGACTGTGTTCCTTCTCTCTTCTATGAATTCCATGCTCCCTGGTAGTGAGTGACCTTTCCCACCTGCTTACCTTATTAAGGAAACTCAACAGTGCCTGCCAACAATCTTCATTGTGCCCAAGCAAAAGTCAGTAGTTATACGAATACAGCAAGGTTTTACCTTAATCAGCTTTAAGACATACTCACCAGTGTCTAAAATCAATGTCTAAAAACGCTTTTAGTTCAGATATGTGCCTTTTATGCACAAGTCACATTTTTTAATGAAAATAAATATTTTAATTACCAAATGAGGGAAGACTGTTCTTTCCTTAAAAATGTATGTTTTAGAAAGGCTCCTGTGTACTTTTTTCTAACTCATCTCATGAGACCAATTAATTTGATTAATGAAAAGCTTTTAAAGTATTTTTAGCATTGTACTGTTATCAGTGTTCCAAAAGAAAATGTTCTCCAACCCTACTTATCATTGTGTTTGTTTTTGTCCTAATTTAACCATTGAAAAACTAAGACATGCTTTATTTTTTAAAATCAGGAAATGCAAGGAACTGAGGAATGACTGACTGCCTGTCTTTTGATGTTCCTTTTCTAAGTGTCAGTATTGCCACCTGTCAACTGGTAGCAATCGATTTTCTGCTGGTTTAAAATCTAATGATAGTTACATTTTTATTTCTCCAAGCACTTCTTTAGAAAGAGAAATAAACTGAAATTTGTCACTTTTGACTAATAACTGGAAGCTCTGGAAATAATCAGTTCCAGTATGACACTTCTACAACATGACTTGAAGAAACAGGGACTGTTGCATGCAGTCATAGGATTTAGTAGTTTGTATATGCTTTCCGTTAACTTTTCTTGACATTATTTGATTTTTTTTATCATCTTTTTGAAATGAGTAGAGAGGGTCTTACTATAACTTCATAGATAAAGAACTTGATGCTCAGCTTATATGACTTGCACAAAATCACATAAATGACCTACTGGCCTTGGGCCAGTGCTTTCTCCATTGCCCCGTTAACTGACTCTCTCACACAAGAGACCACATGCCATCCTTCACATGGCTTCCTTGTAAAAAGCAGGCAAGCTCTGTTTCTTGGTGGTCTGGACATTAAGGGTTAATGGATAGAATCTGTAACTAAGTAGAGAGAAACTGAGACCAACTCATAAACGCTTAGGAATCCTTCTGTGTGTGTTTCTGCTTTTCTTTCTTTAAGAGCATTTGATTCTGTGGACTCTTCACACCTAGTAATGTGTGTCGTTTGTGTATTTCCTGTGAAACCTTGATGGAGACAGCCTGACAGCTGGTCTGTGCCTGTCAGTTGTGCTGGTGCCAGTTTAGTTTACTGATCATGTTTGCTTGGCCCAGGCTTTGAAGATGAGACTCTATGGAAATAAACTGCTCATTTTAGGGACTTTTCTCATGCCATGATCTGCTTCATACAAGGATAGTGCAAATTACTAAAAGATTAAGCTATAATCATGTTGTCTGGAAAATTAAGACAGCAGAATTTAAATCTTGTTCTGTTATTTAGTTGTAATCTTAGGAGCAGCATGGAGAGTGGACTCTCAATGTTGGTGCTTGTGGAGTGAAGGTCCACTTTCTACCTTCTGACTCTTGAACTTGGTGATTTAGTTTGGGGAGCTTACTTATTTTGTTTCAATGATAAGGCACACTTTCTTTTTTTTTTTTTGAGTTGGAGTCTCACTCTGTTGCCCAGGCTGGAGTTCAGTGGCACACTCATGGCCACCTCAGCCTCCACCTGCTGGGCTCCAGCAATCCTTCCTGCCTCAGCCTTCCAAGTAGCTCAAACTACAAGCGTGTGCCACCATGCCCAGCTAATTTCTTGATTTACTGTAGAGATGAAGTCTCACCAAGTTGCCCAGTCTGGTCTTGAACCCCTGGGCTCAAGCAATCCTCTCGTCTAAGCTTCCCAAAGTGCTGGGATTACAGGGGTGAACCACCGTGCAGGACCAAGGCATACTTTCTATGAGTGTCAGAACCTTTTCTTTCCCATGTGGGACTTGTTTCCTTTGAGCATAGGTGGTGGCTATTTATTGGACATGTTATAGAGGGGCTCAAAGCCTTAAGAATTTCTTTTGAGGTCTTTGGTTCTAGATACCCCAAAGATATTATTCTTTCTCTTTTTTTATTTTGCAAATTTAGGTAACCTTGAAAAATATACTGAGCATTTAGCTTCTATTTCCACAGCTCTGGCATGGAAATTTCTTACAGGCTGGAACTGCTGCTTAGATTGGTTGCTATGCAACCAGAAAGAGGAGTTCACAAGCTTTGTCACAGCTAGCAATCAAATGAGAGGCAATATTTTCTTTTATGTTTATTTATTTTATTTTTTTATTTTTATTTTTGTCAGCTCTTGTGTTTGGTATTGTGTGTTTGCATCCTTTGGGGGCCTTTTTATTTGTAGAAATGTCTTTTCCAGAGAATCTTTCTTTTATTTGTTGAAGGCATTTTGGTTTGATCTTGCTACATAAAAAGGTGAGCTGCACCTCAAAGGCAGTAGGTGTTGAAATTAGACCTTGAAGCAGATAAAATAGTTCTTATAAAAAATAGGATGGAGCCAGATACTGCTTTAGCAACTCTCTTATTAAGAAAACATACATGTAGTTTTGCATTCTTTCCTCTACTCACATTTATTTATTTGACATAAATCATTGATTCTGAACCTACAGTGCCTTTATCTTCTTGTCCTTGAAAGTAATCTCTGAATTGAAGACCATTTACACCTTTGTAGTCAGGATTTGTTCTGGCTGAATACTTTGGACCCATCTTTTATGTAAATCCTTTTTTGACCTTTACAGATTTTTGTCTTTCCAATACTAGCAAACCAGTTTTTAAACTAATGCTTGAATAAATTCAGTTACCAATGTTTATATTGCAATGCTCTGTTTTCAATTATACATGACTGTTTATTGAGTGATGCTGAGAAATGTTCCTCAGAACTGTTCACTGTGTTCTTACACGTAGAGGTAGAAATGGGGACATTAAAATGACAGACAAATCTTGTCTAATATCCCAAAGGAGGAAGAGATGGATTGCAGAGACTACCTATCAATGAGCTTGATACTGATATCTTACAAAATTGCAGTCTGGGTTCTTGAACTCACAGTTTGTAATGCCATCACCACTGGATATGGATTTTGGTAACACAGTTGATGGAATTTCTTATGATAATCAACATTTCATTATGGCGGTCCCTAACTTTAATGATTTAAAACAGGATCCAGTATTTTTTTTTCTGCAAATGACTCTCTGTGTAAGTTTTTTGAAGAAATGAAACAGAACATGAAAACTAATGTAAATGTTTTTGAAATTCGGGGATATAATATTTGCAAGTAAACTTTATAATTTGTATTTCTCCCTCCTAATTTGGCCTACTATGGGAAAACCATTTTTGCTTTTTTACCTTTTAAAATTAATATTTAGATTTTTTTTTTGAGTTGGGGGTCTCTTTCTGTTGCCCAGGCTATAGTGCAGTGGCTTGATCATGACTTACCACTGCCTCAGTTTCCTCAGCTCAGGCAATCCTTGACTTCAGCCTCCCGAATAGCTGGGACTACAGTAGTGGGTCATCCTTGATTGGCTAATTTTATTTTTTGTAGAGACGGGTCTAACTATGCTGCCTAGGCACGTCTCAAACTCCTCGGCTCAAGCAATCTACTGGTCTCAGGCACCCAAAGTGCTGGGATTATAGGCATGAGCCATCATACCAGGCAATATTTAGCATTTTATTGCATGGGGCCATGATCACGTTTTAGGAAAGCGTGATTTGAAGCATTCTGGATGAGCTATCTTTACCATGTGTGCTTTTCCAGAAGAAGCAGGTTTCCAGTTAGGGCCACTGTCACTGCTGAGGGTTTGCATATGAGATATGTCAGTGCACCGATGACTGTTAGAAAAAAGCCTGATACTTTGTCGTGGTTTCCAAACTCCTTTTGAGTTCTTTGTAGAAAAATGGAGCATGAATTATTTTAGATCAAATCACAAAACAGTAGTTGGGAATGCTGATTTATTTCATTTCCTCAATCCACAAGCAGGGCTTTTCACTCGTTTGAAAACAAGTGGTGTAGGTACATTCTGCTTCACATGCTAAACTCTCCATACTGACCCTTTTTTCAATTTAAAATTTTTAATTTAATATTATTTATTTATTTATTTTTTTGAGTTGGAGTCTCACTCTGTAACCCAGACTGGAGTGCAGCGGCCACTCCCGGTCACCGCAGCCTCCACCTGCTGGGTTCCAGCGATCCTTCCGCCTCAGCCTTCCAAGTAGCTGGAACTACAGGCATGCGCTACCATGCCCGGCTAATTTTTTTGATTTATTGTAGAGATGAGGTCTCGCCAAGTTGCCCAGGCAGGTCTTGAACCCGCAGACTCAGGCAATCCGCCCAACTTGGCCTCCCAAAGCACTTGGATTACAGGCTGAGCCACTGAGCCTGGCTAATTAAAGATGTGGAGTACAGTTCAGGATTAGGTATACAAATGTTCATTATGCAGGTACCCTTGTTGATGAGGTATGCCCACCTCCCCTGGTAGTTTCCCTCAATTGCCAATCCCATCCCCCCTCCCCTGGCAGTTTCCCACTACTGCCAATCCCTTTCTTATAGTATTATGATAATTGTTCAAGGTTCACTTATGAGTGAGAACATATGGTAGTCTATTCTTTGTTCTTTGTTTGTTTATCATAGACTAAATCCATCCAAGTTGCTGCAAAGTCCTGCATAATATTCCATTGTGTATATGTACCACATTTTAAAAATCCAGTCCAGTTTTGATGAACAGCATGGTTGGTTCTGTTTTTGCTATTGTGAATAGAGCTGCAACAAATATGTGTGTGCAGGTATCTTTTTTGTAGAATGATTTGAGCTGCTCCGGGCATATTCCCAATAGGGGAATTGCTGGATCATACAGAAGATCAATTTCTATTCTTCCAGAAATTTCCACACTGTCTTCCAAAGAGGTTGCACTAGTTTGCATTCCCACCAGCAGTGTAGAAGCATTCCTTTTCTTTTTTTAAGGCATCTTTAGCAGACTGATGAAGTTTGTGAACCCACTTCTTGGGAGGAAAAATTTAAATACATAAAATGAAATTTTAGAAAAGTAAATTATATTGAAATGGTTTTGAAAGATTTAAAAATTGTAATAAAGTAATAGGTGTACTTATTAGTGTTGAATTAAATGATAAGATCTAGCAAAGCAGCTAATATCAGCTATATTTTTTATATAATAATGAATATAAGCCATTATCAGGAGATATCTTCCTATATGTCATATGATAGGAAAGTATCTATTGTTTCTGCTGGTGACAATGTCACAGGTTCTGCTAGTACTACTGTGACTTGTACCCTGCCTATATTGATAATAAAAGAAAATTGTAGATTTCAGTGAGATGCTTGTGAAAATAAAGATGTATTTTCCCCATCCAACTTCTACCTATAGGCCCATTTGCAGGGGGTGGGGCGTAGGGATGTCACTATATCCAAATGACCCTGTTTACATGGTCCTCAGTGACACAAAAAGTAAAATGTAATATTAATATAAGGTTATGACGTAGTCTTTTTAGGTAGTAAGCTCTCTGGGATTAGAATCCTTGGGGGGCATTCTAGTTAACATATGTAGCTCAAACTATATTAAGCATGCATATTAGCAGAGACAAATGAGTTTCAAACATGTATATTTTCGATGCTGCCTAATTATCAATAGAATAGGATGGTAAATCTTTACAGAAGATGCCGAATATCTGGGCCCACTGCCAGATTTCCACTATATTGTTGAAGGAGGATAAGAAATGAAGTCATAATTTAAGTGGTAAAATTTCATCTAAACAGCCTGTAAGCGACCAAAGGGAAATGCTCAGGTCATTAGAAAATAATGCCAGTAGTTATACTGAAAATCTTCTGCCTACATAATAGCACTGATTGTGTGATTGTTTGTTAGAAATGAATGAGTTAGTACATATACAGCACATAAGAGTCATGCTTGACATGTAGTAAGTTCTGTATTAGTGCTACTATTACTATTCCAGTGTAAGCTCTTGATACTAAGTTTCACAAAAGTATTCATCTTTAAAGGAAGATTTTATGCATATCCAAGTACATGCACACACACAAAGAATCTTTTTAATATACAAGTGATTGCATGTTGTACATGCTGTACTTCTCCCTGAGCATATCAGTAAGTATGTTTGGTATTATTTCAAGTAGAGTTGCCTTGCTTGTTAAGTAAACTTTTTGTTTAAGTTTAGCATTACTGAAAAGTTGCTGAACTTATACTTAAATAAAAGTTACTATCTATAGGATAGTGTAGAGTTCCTATAGACCCCACACTCAGTTTCCCCTGTTGTAACATCTCTTATTACTATGGTACATTCAAAATTAAGGAACCAACATTGGTTCATTACTATTTACTAAACTCCATACTCGATTCAGATTTCACTGATTTTCTCCTAATATATCCCCCCTTTTTTTTGGTTTCGAGAACCCGTCCACTAAATCCGCCATCCATATTTCGTTTAATTGCTATGTCCCTGTAGCCTCAACTAATCTGTGATAGTTTCTTAGTTTTCTCTTGTTTTTCATCAAAAAACCTTGACAATCTACAGGAATGCTGGATAGATGTTTTGTAGAATTCCCCTCAATTTAAGTTTGTCTGAAGTTTTCCTCATGGCAATACTGGAGTTATGGGTTTTTGGGAGCTTGAACATAGAGGTGAAGTATGATTCTTCTCATTAATATTAAGAGTTTCTGCTATCAATATGACTTGTCTCTGTTGATTCTAACTTTGATCACCTGAACAAGGTCATATTTACCGTGCTTTGTACTACAAGGTCACTTTTTCTCTCTCTTTCCATGCTCTGCTTTTTGCTTTTTTTTTTTTTTTACTTGGAGTTTCACTGTCACCTAGGCTGGAGTGCAGTAGCATGATCACAATTACTGCAGCCTTGATCTGCTGGGCTCAGGTGATCCGCCTCAGTCTTCCAAGTAGCTGGGATTACAGGCATGCACCACCATGCCCAACTAATTGTTTTATTTACTGTAGAGGCGAGTTCTCACCACGTTGCCCAGGCTGGTCTCAAACTTATGGACTCAGGCAGTCCTCTTACCTCAGCCTCCCAAAGTGCTAGGATTATAGGTGTGAGCTACGGGCCCATGCTTTGCTTTTTGAAACAAGTTACTAAATATAGCCTGTACTCAAAGGATGAGCAGTTAAGCTCTACTTCCTTGAGAGAGGATGTCTTGCGTGTGTGTGTGCGTATGTGTGTGTGCATGTTTAATGACTTTGTAATAGTTCATTGGACTCCACATGACATGCAGAAGTTTGTTTTTTACTTCCATTAATTCTCTCCAGAATAAAAGTCAGACCTAGGGTTTCAAAAGATGCTTCCCAAAATCTAACTTCTCGCTCCATATATATATTTAAGACACCTCTTCCTACCTGCCTTGAGACTTCTTTTTGTTTATTTTAAAATAATTTCCTAGTTTTTCGTATGCTTTGTACAGATAGCTGAATTAAAAATAAACAATGTGCTACTTTATTGGCTTTGTTGACATTTATAGATAACAGCTATAACCTATTTAACGGTCAGCAAATTATTTGTTCCAGGTGACCAAACAACCTTCTTAGAGTCACATTTTTGGAAATTGTTAGTATCTAGAGATGCTCCTGCTTATTAAAGCCTAACTTTAATTTTGTAACATAAAAATTCAAAATGCACTGACATATTTGGGGGCTTTTTATTCAGTTAACAGATTCTCTATTGAGCTTCTGCTATGTTCTAGCCATGGTTTGTTAGAAAGACAAATCAAGTGCCTGCTATAAGGAGGTTCTTATTTCTACTGGGATACACAGGGAATAAACACATTAAAAATATTAATGGAAAAGATTATTTTACAGAATGGTAAGTCCTTTGAAGAAAATAACGCAGGTGAAGTGCTGCTAATTACTTGGTCATGATGGCTATTTGGGGACTGCTGTAGGTTTTCTGGCTTGGGAAGTCCTCAGAAGATGGCAACTGAATTGAAGCCTGAGTATATAGGAGCATCAGACATGTGAAAACACGGGAGCAAAGCATTTTAGCAAAATTTGGATTGGGACTAAGTTTGGTGAATTACTGGAAAAATGAGAAGGCAGCAGTGATGTAAGTGAGGACAGAGTAGTGGAGAAAGAGTCACAGAGACAGGCAGGGCTTGGTTCATGTAGGGTTTTACAGGCAAAGTTGATTTTTATGGGACATCTCTGAATGGTTTTAAGTAGAGGAGAGACATGATGTGAGTGTTTAAAAAGAATCTTACTGCTTTGTGGAAAATGGATAATGGGAGAGAAGAGGAAGTAAGAATCTCAATTAGGAGACCATTGTTAAGTGTCTCTTTGGGAGATGGAGGATGACTTGGACCAGGAAGTAACAATGAGATGGACAAAAGTGGACAGATTGGAATATATTTGGGGGTTAGAACTGTTAGAATTTGTAGTTGAATTGGGTTAAATTAGTGCAGGAGGTGGGAATCAATAAGAAAGATAAGGCTACAATGCCATATAAACTACCTTAAGTATAAATAATCTTTTTTTATTATTATTTTTGAGTTGAGTCTCACTCCGTTGCCCAGGCTGGAGTGCAGTGGCATACTCAGGCCACCCCAGCATCTACCTGCTGGGCTCAGGCAATCCTTCCACCTCAGCCTTGCAATAGCTGGAACTACATGTGTGTGCTACCACCCCCAGCTAATTTTTTAATTTATTGTAGAGATGAGGTCTCGCCAAGTTGCTAGGCTGTTCTCCAGCCCGTGGGCTTAGGCAGTTCCCTCACCTCAGCCTCCTCAGTGCTGGGATTACTTGAGGCTTGAGCCACTGTGCCTGGTCAATAATCTTTCATATGCATCTAGTACTAGAAATATTTGGCATCAGAAAAGTATTATCAGCATTATATTTTTTAATTAATGTTTTAAGATAAAAGTGGCATTAAACATCCACATTAACAACTAGGAATGAGTTAGGCAGTCCTGTCTACAATAACTTGATTCACATACCTTATTTACCAAGTCAATGAACTCTTAATTTTTATCATCTAATAAGTCTGTCATAACTAGCAAACACACACTATTAAGATTTATCTTTATGTGACAAACTGAGAGATTAGTCATCCTATTTATTTGATTATTAATCCTCAGGAAATTCTCATTTTAGTAATAATATTTCTGATGTCATGATCACTATGAATTGCTTCTATGTCATAATGATTTTAGTAGTTAGCAAACCAACCATATATTGATGTTTAACTTTGAAATCACTGAGAAAACATTTCACTCGTAGCTGTTACGTTCATGCAAAATGCCTTTTGATAAAGGGTTTTACAAAGATTTCTTTGCAATGAATAACTAAATATAGTCACAACTGTGACATTTTGAGTTATATCAAATACAGCACTTAATTTAGAAGGACTTGGAGTTTAATATTACACCAATTGTTTTGGTTTAAATTTCCAACGTAATTTTTCCTTTTCTGTATGAAGAAACATTGTTAATATAACAAAAACTCCATTAGTCAGGTTCAATTTAATATGTTTAGATAAAGTGGGCAAGATGGGTATAATTCGTATTTGTATTCTAGGAAGAAGGATTTGCTAAGGAACTGATGAGGCAAAAAAAGGGAAATATTTGCCTCTTTAATAAACTTTTACAAAAACTGTGTAAGTATATGGGTATTGCCCATATTAAACAAAGGGATGTTGTTGATATGCCACCTATGGTTCTTGTTTCTTTATTGGGGTTGGAATAGCTATATTTTAATTTGATAATACTTAGTTTACTTACATTGTGTTACAATGGACTCAGTGTTCCTGCTTCACTGAGTCTTCTTGTTTTTTTTTTTTTTTTTTTTGAGTTGGAGTCTCACTCTGTCACCCAGATTGCAGTGCAGTGGCTGCTCCCGGCCACCGCAGCCTCGACCTGCTGGGCTCCGGTGATCCTTCTGCCTCAGCCTTCCGAGTAGCCGGAATTACAGGCACGCGCTACCACGCCCAGCTGATTTTTTGATTTATTATAGAGATGAGGTCTTGCTGCCCAGGCGGGTCTCGAACCCGCGGGCTCAGGCAATCCACTCACCTCAGCCTCCCAAAGGCACGGGATTACAAGCTGAGCCACCGAGCCTGGCTGTCTTCTTGTTTTTAGAGAATAAGATGCTGTAAGTTGAAATGGGACTCCCTGTCAGATCCTAAATTAGTTTCAACACAGAATTCTGCCTAAATTTATTATTAGGAATGTAATTCACTTAATATGTCGAATATCCTTTTTTTTGAGTTGGAATCTCATTTTGTAGTCCAGGCTGGAGTGCAGTGGCATCCACTGTCATGGCTCACCACAACCTTGACTTCCTGGGCTCAGGCATTTGACGCAACATCCCAAGTAGCTGGGACTATAGGCATGCACCTCCACACCCAGCTATTTTTTTTTTTTTTTTAAGAGACAAGGTCTCACTATGTTTGTTCTGGCTGAACTCAAACACCTGGGCTTAGACATCCTGCCTCAGCCTCCCAAAGTGCTGGGATTACAGGCATGAGCCATGGCACCTGGTGCTATGTGTTGAATATCCTTATTATCATCTCACTGAAAGTATTGGAAATGTTTCAATGAGTGAAGTCCAGAAACTGAAACCAAGCTTTGTGAACCACTTTATAATAATACACTATAATAATTATGAAAATAAAGAAGCATGTTAAATTGCTTCAGTCCTTGCAAAGAATGTTTTGATATTTTACCTTGTTATCCTTAAGAAAGGATTGTGGTTCCTTAGCTCAGGGAGATTCTAGTCTTAAAGCAAAACCAAACCAAAAGTCACCACTGTGAATCAGGTCGATCCTTTGATTACATGTGCCTGAACAGAGAAAGCTCGGTAGAAATTCATGAGAGAAATTCCATGGAGTCTTGCATGGGAACTGATTGTTCAGAAGTATGTCAAATGTCACCGGGGAGATGACAGGAAACCTTGGGGAAGTGAGGGAGGTGGGAAATGACAGCACCTATTCTGGCTCTTCTGTTTAGCTAGGGGTCGTGCCCGTCATTTTACTGGTAACTGTGCAACTCGAAAAGTACCCTGAACAGAGAGGCTGCTGAATACATGCTGTAGTGTGGATGGACAAGACATTTGCACGTTGATTTGAATAAAGATTACTAACATGTATCTGAATCAGTTACACAGGCAGCAGAATCACATAAACTGCATTCACTTTATGCTATCTCAGCAGTCTGTTTTATTTGCTTCCCATCTCATTTGCAACCTTCTGATCTGATTGCTACAAATCAGAAGGAGAAAAAACATGTACAGTAGAAGAAAGAAGTTATAAGGATTTCTCTGGATAAATATTGATAGACATCTCTGAGATGAGCTTCTAGCCTCCTGGTCTACTTAAGAGTCTGTAGAAGAACAATTGATTTAATGTTTCTATTTTTTCATATTTGGGGGCGTTCTTTGGTGAGGGGAATGCTAAAAACTTTTAAAGAATACTTAAATAGCTGCATTTTTTAATCAGGAAAATTTCATATTAAGAGTGAATCTTCTTCTGTGATATGGATTCATATGTTATTTTTTTGTTGAGTTGGAGTCTCACTCTGTCGCCTAGGCTAGAGTGCAGTGGCACTCTCGTGGCTACCGCAGCCTCGACCTGCTGAGCTCAGATAATTCTTCCATCTCAGCCTTCCAAGAAGCTGGAACCACAGGCGTGTGCCACTACATCCAGCTAATTTTTAAATTTATTGTAGAGATGAGGTTTCACCAAGCTTCCCAGGCTGCTCTCAAACCCCTGAGCTCAGGCAATCCTCTTGCTTCTGCCTCCCAAAGTGCTGGGATTACAGGCATGAACCACCATGCCTGGCTGGATTCATATTTAAAATATGAATAGTCTTTCTATAATTTATTGATTTTAAAAACTTGTTTTCTTATATATCTGATTTAAGTTCTGGGTTTCTAATGTGCTTGTCTACTAGGAGTCTGTAAAGGAATAGTTGATTTCATGTTTCTATTTTATTATTTTGGAGGCTCACATTAGTGATGGGGATTCTGAAAATAGTTACATTTAAATAGCTGCTTTTTTTTTTTTTTCATTGGGGTCTCACTCTGTCACCCAGGCTGGAGTACAATGGCACAATCACTGCTCGACATAGCCTTGACCTCTTGGGCTTAAGCAATCCTTCTGCCTCAGCCTCTTGAGTAGCTGGAACTTGCAGGTGTGTGCTACCATGCCTGGCTAATTTTTGGATTTCTTTTTAGTAGAGACATAGTTTTACTATGTTGCCCAGGCTGGTCTCAAACTCCTGGACTTTAACAGTTCTGCCTCAGCCTCCCAGTGGGTCGCAGGCATGATCCACTGTGCCCAGCCACTTCATTTTTAAATAAGGATAATTCTATATTCAGAGTGGATACTATTTTACTTAAATAGTCTTCTTATAATTTAGTGGCTTCAAAAATGCTGTACACTTGGGTATTGGATTTACTTAAAGTGGAACATGTCTAACATCCTGTTTACTTTATATTAAGACCATTAAAGTATCCAGTGGAAAAATCTATGAGTACCTCTCGCCATTTATTCTAAAATTCTATCAGATTTAGAGAATAGGTAATCTGGAAAATTATTTTTGACACACTATTAAAAATAAGAGTTTGACCAGGCATGGTGGCTCAAGCCTGTAATCCCAGCACTTTGGGAGATGAAGACAAGTGGACTGTCTGAGCCCAGGGGTTTGAGACCAGCCTGGGCAACTTGGTGAGGCCCCGTTTCTATAATATATCAAAAAATTAGCTGGGCATAGTAGCACGTGCCTGTAGTTCCAGCTACTTGGAAGGCTGAGGCAGAAGGATTGCCTGAGCCCAGCAGGTCGAGACTGTGGTGGCCATGAGCATGCCACTACACTCCAGCCTGGGCGACAGAGTGAGATTCTGACAAAAAAAAAAGAGAATTTATTCTAATGTAGCCAACAATAAGGCAATGGTTGTGGGAGGGTGCAAGTCTATTTCCACGTTCAACTAGTGCAAGCATTTTTGACATGTATAATGTTACTTTTATTAATATTCATAACAATGGATTTATTGGGGCAGATTTTAATTTCAGTGTTGGTGTTTCATTATTGTTGACTGTTCAGCCATTTCACAGCTTGTTAAAGATCTATTTCAAGCATTTGTTTTCTCTTCAGAACAGTTTCCCAGTATTTAATTATGCAGAGAACCCACAATATGTGGAACTCATTCACATATGTAAAACTGATGATCCCAGAAGGATTATATTCTTATTTGCATTATAGTCTTATTCATGTCGGATAAAATTCATGTATTTCTTCACATTTTTCTTCTTTTCCTCATGGAGCCTCTTAGCAGGGATGCTGTATGTGATATTGCAAGCGTGCTGTTAGGAATATTAAAAAGGTTAGGAGCCTCAAGCCGAAAAATTATGTGGAAAGAAAGGATTCAGTGTGAACTGTCAGTCTGTCCCCTCTTGCCTTTTTTTGTTTTTGTTTTGTTTTGTTTTTTCTTTCTTGTTGTCAATATCTTGGAAAATGTTGAGCTTTTTGACACACCATAGTTGATCAATTTTTTTAAAAAATTGCTGTCTCAAGGATTTGTTTGCGTTGACTGGCCTTATGCTTAATATCAAGGTCTGAACATTTTATTTCTTTCTTTAGAATGTCCAACTTCCTCAGGCACCAGAGATTTCACTAGGTTCTTACCTTATTGGAAGTAACAATAATTTGAAGGATGCCATTAAGCCAGAATCAATCTGCAGTTGCTAATGGTTGCTCAAAAGGAACAGTCACCAGTCCCTGCAAGGTGATTGTGAAGAAGCCAGAGAGTATGCCTTTCTCAGGCAAAATCAGCAGGATTATCCCTTGTAAGCCTTAAATACCTCATCATAGTAAGACTATTGCTATACCACTTTGGTCCAGACAAAAGAATACCTGGAAGAAAAATAAGCTTGCTATGAATGTAAATTTTCTGCAGATAAATTACAGGCTACAAAATGCAAAAACTCATAAGACATTGTCTGCATTTTACGTTTTGTAATTATATAGGTCTGTATCAGAAGAGGCATAGATCCTTATTTTTATGGGTTAAAATGCAAAAAGTATGATAGTGAATAAGTTAGTAATACTATTTTATAAGATGTTATTAAATGTAATGAATGACAATCCATTTTTGGAAGAATGAAGTATATATTATGGTCAGATTCTTAGAAGATGTTCATAAAGTCTTTAACTGAAAAAAAAAAAAAAATATATATATATGTATTTTTTTTAATGCCCCAGAAGGACCAAGCTGCATAAGCAAGAATATTAAGTGTTGCCTAGTGTGATAGGAATAGAAGCTGTAGTCTAGGGATTAGCCTTAGGTTGTGTGAGTCTTTCGACTCTGCTTCAGCTGTCTTAGATAGAAACATTGAGAGGATTATAGGAAAAAGAGACAAAGGTAGGTAGAAAGATTTATATAGGTAGATGGAAAGATTAAGGAAAGAGAGAGGAGAAGAAACTGATTATTTTAGATTTTCCTTATGTTCCATATGAAAATTAAAATAGGTAATTCCCTCGAATGATATAAATCTCTTTTATGAATATTAGGCATTTGCCCACTGCTAGGATGTAGGGAAGGAAGTCTCACTGAAACTTTGTAAACATATGATTTATCTAAATTTGTATTTTAGAGCATGTGGAAAATAGGTATTGGCTCCACTTCATCTATTTTTAATGTGTAAGTATGTGCTTTCACTGTAATAGCTTTTAAGTCAAAGGTTGCAGGCATTTCACTCACAGAAGGCAATGTAGACACCTTCATTTTGCCCTGTATCTAGTTTTTTTTTTGTCAGCAGATAAATAAAGGGATTAAAACTTGAGTGAGGAAACCTGTACTCCACCACAGTTCCCTTGGACAAGGGTATTTTTCTTAGAATCTTTCATCAAAATTACCTTTAATACATACTTAATTTTCTTGTAGTAAATCCACATTTGCCTGGCCAATCTTAAAGTCCCTGAAGGAAATTAAACATTATTCATACGTGTGAAAATATTGAAAATGCCCAGAAAGCAGTAGAAACCTAAAAGGTCATATTTTAAAAATCATTTTTCTTTTCCTAATTATGGATTAAAGAGTTTTATTTACTACAGGAAAAGATGTGGAGGCTTTTTGCCCTGCAGCTGTATTTTATACTTCTAATGTGTGTGTCCTTAAGTACTTAATTGAATGTTTAAAGATCAAGGGGAGATATCCTGGGATAGAAACCCAAAGATAACATTCTATATAAGGCAATAATTTCATATGTTTTGATTAAAACACATTTCTTCACTTTCTGGATACAGGACAGGCACAAAATATTTTTAAAAGCTAGGAAAAAAAATTGTCATCAATTCCTTGAATTTGGAGGTACCCATGATGGTGAGAGCTAATTAATAGGCACATGAAGCTCCTTAAGATTAATTGTTGTGTTTACTTAAGTATCAGTTATCTTTCTAGGCACTGCGAATTATCTTTTAAGTAGTCCTTGGCAGCTCTAAAGATTTCTATGTGCTGTTGATCTCAGCAAAGACACTGGAGTCATTCACACCTCTCAACTAACAGAAATTCTAAATAGGTTTCCACAAGAGGGGAGTGAAGGAAAAAGACCTCATTTTCTTTCTATCCATTTTCTCCACCAGGATCTGTGCCTTTGGAAAGGTTAGGAGGTATTTTCCCTGTATTAGTTGTAGAGTGTTACATTCAAATATAACTTCTAGTTGTATTTAGCTAGTAAGCAGCCCTGGTAGCCTACGAGAACTGTTGGCAAGAATGTGTAAGGGAACGCTCTCAAACTCTTGTCTGTCTTCAGATAGTTCAGTCTAAATTCCTATTAACACAGTCACTCAATTAGTCAATTGATTCCCCTCCAGTCTCTCTATACCTTACTTCATACATAGACTGATAAGGTGTGCACTCAGGCACATTAACCTTTGTGTTTACTCCATAGTTCATGGTCCTATAAAACCTAAAATCTGCAATCAGTTAGCTTATTGACCTTGGTTGCAAGAATATGGCTGCAGTGGATTTTGACGGCTTCCTTGCTTTCTGTAATGCCAAGATGTTCTAGATTCACCTTCCATTGCTGTGCTCCAGATCTCAAATCACCCATTTCTCCAAGGAGCCTTGGATTCTGGAGGTAAACAAATGATATTTCGAGACCATACCTGGGCATCTCAAGTATTAAGCTTAAGGAATTTTCAGTCTTGAGTCTGTATTAGTTAGGGAAACTCTAATGAAAGTAGCCCCAATCTCAGCAGCTTAATGTAATCTGAGTTTATCTTTGCCTAATACATTAGCAGAAAGTCTTCCATGCAGTGATTGGGGACCCAGAAGCCTTTTATCTTAGAGCTGCAATAACCCCTAGTGGCTCAGAATCCTCTTCTCTCAGCTGAAAGATACAAAAAAGAAAAAGTGGAGAGACACCTACCTTTTAAGTATTTTTGTCTGGGAAGTGATACACATCATTTCTGTTTTTTTATTCATGAGAATTAGTCATGTGGCTCCCCACAATGCAACATGGTGGTAATTATAGCCCCTGGCTAGACAATTCTGTTCTGTAGGAGCAGAGCACACACATCTTTGTTGTCTGTCAAGCTGTCTCTGCCAGAGATCAGCCCTTTTGCTGCCCTAAGTTATGTGCTCTTTCCTCCTCCTCCAAAGAGACGATCCAAGGTCTCAGTTATTGCATCCAGCTCAAAATGTAGCATCTTGTCTCACCTCAAATAAATATATGGGGAGGGGCCCTAAAAACTGGAATTTATTTATTAAGAAATTGTGTATTTATCCTTGCATATTTAAACTTGTCACCTTCAAAGTACTCTCCATTTAATGGAATACACCCATTGAGATGCTTATTCCACTGCTCAAAACAGTTTTCGAACTTGTCAATTTTAGATACTTTTAGTGCTTTTGCTGTTTTTTGTTTTGTTTTGTTGTTTTCACCTCTTCCACACTGCATAACATTTCCCTTTGAGGACTTTTTTCATCCAGGGAAAAAAGCAACAACAAAATTAGTTGCTTGGGTGAATAGGGAGGGTAGGCCATGAAGGTCATGACGTTGTTGGTCAAAAACTACTGAACGTGCAGCACAGTGTGGTCAGGTGCACTCGTAAATCATTCATCATAAAATGGGTAGATACCTGGAAACAATCTCCAAAGAAATTTTAATGGGGCCAAAGACAGCATCTCACAACAACGCTAGCAGGTACACTGATGCGGATGGGTTCCTAAAACACTTAGCAAGCAGGGGAAGCCTGTACTACAAGGGGCCCACCCTCTAAAAAATAATTCTAGTTTTGGGGGAGCCCTCCTCATCTAGTAGTAGCGTAAAGACAGGTAACCACAATAAACACTCCCATTTGGGAAAAAAAGGTGGGACATGTAGTCACTGGTTCATAGACATCTCAGGATACTATTGTGTATATATTAGATCTTTCTGCTCTGACAGTGGATGGATTTCCTTCATTAGACTCAGATTCTACTTTCTAATAGCAATTCCCTGCCCATTGTTCTCTGTGGCCCTTGTTGCTACTCTCTGGAAGGGTTCTTTTCCTCATTTTTATACATGTCCACATTTGAAGTGAGTATTGAAGACTTTGCCATCTTTGGAAGCTACAAATCTTTTGCATTCTGCTTCCTCCCTTAACAAATTTGAAGACAGCTTTAGATATTCAAAGTTTTGGGGTTTTTTTGTTTTTTTTTTAAGGCTCCAACTCTCAAAGTCTTTTTGTTTTTTAAAGAAAGGGGTCTGGTTTCTTTATCAGTACAATTCTTTTTTTAAAAAAAAATTCAGTAGCTTTAGAGGATACAAATAGTTTTTGGTGGCATTATTGCATTGTATGGTGGTGAAGAGGTTGGGCTTTAAATGTACCTACCACCCCACCTATGCACATTGTACCCAATAGGTGATTTTTCATCCCTCCGCCCCTTTCCCTCTTTCCCTTCTGGGTCTCCAGTGTTCAATTTAGCATTATTTATGCCTTGTCAGATCTTTAGTTTAGCGCCCACTTAAAAGTGAGAAAACGTGGTGTTTGTTTTTCTGTTCCGTGTTAGTTCTCCTAGGATGATGTTCTTCAATTCCATTCAAGTTGCTGCAAAAGACATTATTTTATTCTTTTTGGTGGCTAAATAGTGTTCCATAGTGTGTATATACCACATTTTCATTATCCATTGATCAGTTGATGGACATTTATGTTGATTCCACATCTTTGCAATTGTGAATTGTGCTGTAATGAACAAGTGCAGGTGTATTTTTTTTTATTTTTATTTTTTAAGTTAGAGTCTCACTCTGTCACCTGGGATGGAGTACAATTGCATGCTCACAGCCACCTCAGCCTTGACCTGCTGGGCTCAGGTGATCCTCCCGCCTCAGCCTTCCAAGTAACTGGAACTCCAGGTGTATGCTACCACACATGACTTATTTTATGATTTATTGTAGAGATGAGGTTTCACCAAGTTGTCCAGGCTGGTCTTGAACTTCTGAGCTCAGGCAATCCTCTTGCCTCAGCCTCCCAAAGTGCTAGTGTTACAGGCTTGAGACGCTGCACCCGACCTGCAAGTGTCTTTTTATATAGTGATCTCTGTTGAGTAGATACTTATTAGTAGGCTTGCTAGATCAAATGGTGGCTCTACTTTTGGTTATTTGAGAAATATCCATGCTTATTTCCATAGAGGTTGTGCTAATAGTAACAGGGTATAAACATTCTATTTTCTCTGCACCCACATCAGAGTCTATTGTTTTTGATTTTTAAAAATAATGACCATTCTGACTGGTGTAAGGTGGTACCTCATTGTGTGTTTTTTTTTAAATTTGCATTTATCTGTTGATGGGGAATGTTGAAGATTTTTTTCATATTTTTGTTGGTCATTAGTATATCTTCTTCTGAGAGATGTCTGTTCATGCCATTTGCCCACTTTTTAATGGGGTTATTTGCTTTTTCTTGCTTATTTGCTTGAGTTTTTTGTAGATTCTGGATATTAGTCAGATGTATAGTTTGTGAATATTCTCCCATTCTGTAGGTCACCTATTTGCTATGTTGATTTTTTTCTTTTGCTGTACAAAATCTTTTTAGTTTAATTAAGTCCCACTTATTTATTTTTGTTTTAGTTGCACTTGCTTTTCAGATTTTAGTCATAAATTGTTTGCCTAGCCCAATGTACAGTAGACTTTTTCCTAGGGTTTCTTCTAGAATTTTTATGGTCTCAGATCTGACATTTAGGTATTTAATTCATCTCGAATTAATTTTTGTATATGAAGAGGAATAGGGATTAAGTTTTATTTTTCTGCATGTAGTTATCCAATATTCCCAACACCATTTGTTTAATAGGCTTCCCTTTCCTCAGTGTATGTTTTTGTCTGCTTTGTCAAAGGTAAGTTGGTTGTAGGTATTTGGGTTTATTTCTGGATTCTCTGTTCTATCCCATTGGCCCAAGTGTCTGCTCTTGTACCATTACCATGCTGTTTTGGTTACTACACCTTGTAGTATAATTTGAAGTCAGGTAATGTGATGCCTCCAGCTTTGTTCTTTTTGCCTAGGATTGCTTTGGCTATTCTGGCTCTTTTTTGCTTCCATATGAATTTTAGGATTTTTTTCCCTAATTCTGTGAAAAATGGTATTAGTAGATTGATAGGGAGTGTGTTGAATTTGTAGAATCTTTGGGTAATATGATTATTTTAATAATGTTTATTCTTCCAATTCATGAGCATGAGATGTTTCTCTGTTTGTGTCCTGTATAAGTTCTCTCATCAGTGTTTTGTAATTCTTCTTGTAGAGCTCTTTCACCTCCTTGGTTAAATATATTCCTAGATATTTTATTTTTTTTGGCTGCTAGTAATATTGTTAATGGGGGGGTAGAGAGAAAAATGATATTGTTAATGAAATTGAGTTCTTGATTTGATTCTTAGACTGGTTGCGATTGGTGTGTAACAATACTACTGATGTGTGTGTATTGATTTTGTATCCTGAAGCTTTACTGAAATCATTTATGAAGTCCAAGGGTCTTTTGGAGGAATCTTTAGAATTCTATAGTTATAAGATCATATTGTTGGTACACAGAGATAGTTTGATTTCTTCTTTTTCAATTTGGATACTATTTCTTTCTGATTACTCTGGCTACGATTTCCAGTACTATGTTAAATAGGAATGGTGAAAGTGAGCATCCTTGCCTTGTTTCAGTTCTGAGAGGGAATGTACTTGCTTTTTTCTGTTCAGGATGACATTGGCTATAGGTTTGTCATATATGGCTTTTATTATTTTGAGGAATGTTCCCTTTATGCCTATTTTGCTGAGGGTTTTTACCATGAAGGATGCTAGATTTTATCACATGATTTTTCTGCATCTATTGAAATGATAATATGATTTTTGATTTTAATTCTGTTAATGTGATGGATCACATTTCTTGACTTGCATATGTTGAACCATCCTTGCATCCCTGAGATAAAACCCATTTGATTGTGGTGGATTATTTTTTTTAAAATGTACTTTTGAATTCAGTTTGCTAATATTTTGTTGAGGATTTTTGTGTCTATGTTCATTAGGGATATTGGTCTTTTGTTTTCTTTTCTGTTGTTGTTGTGTCTTTTCCTGGCTTTGGTATCAGGGTGATATTGTCTTTAACAATACAGTTTTTTACCTTGTTGCATTTCTGACTTTATCCTTCTAGTTAGTTCCATGTGACAGTAATGTTATTCAAAGGTCTGCCAAGGTATAATCATCAAACTTTATTATTTCTTTGCTTCCTCATTCTCTTAGCTTTATCTCTCATTTAGAGGTGGCTATTATAGGCTACCTAGAGTAGTAGTAAGAAGGACATATTTGTAATTTGATCTGCGCTCAAGGGCTGAGTCTTAATGGGTTTTTGTACCTCAAGGCTATTCTCAGTCTTCTCTCATACTGTCTGGGGTCTTAGGACACCTACCTTTTTCATTTCTGCAAGTCCCAAGTTTTCTGGAAGTTTTCTATTTTGTACTTTCTTGTTCTTAATTTTTGCCTAAGCTCATCTTCCTCCACTCCCCTCAAATCCTTGCTAAATGCTGCCAGTAACAACCAACACACACAAAATATCCAGGCATAGCAAGCATTCAATCTGCCCTTTAAGTTACCACAGGCCGGATTTGCTAAGTGTTTTGCAACTGTATACACCAAGGTTCTCCAGGTCTTCAGCATCCAGCATCAGTTTCCTTGCTGCCTGCTGCCTGACTGCTAAGGCCAATTTTAGATATTTGTTGTGGCAGCAGCTTGCTTGAAGGTACTATTTTCTATATTCGTTAGGATAATGCTGGCTGCTGTAATACTGACTGTCACAGAATTAGAGAATTTTAGAACTAATGTAGGACTTTAGAGATTGTGAAGTACATCCAACTCCTCATCATTTGAGGAATCAGTAACCAACACAAGAAAAGGCTAGGGCTTGCCCAGAGCCAAACAGTGACCTTAAGATAGTACAGCTGCCAGGTCCTCTGGGCCTTGGTGATTTTTGCCTCTCAGCCCTTTGCTATGCCCTGGCACATACTAGAGGATTAGCAAATACCTGTCAAAGTTAAATGGGAGTGTGCAAGTCTGACTTTATAGAGCATCACTGAGTTTCAGACAGAAAGTGAGGAAGGAAGGAAAATTCAGGAAACAATTGGAACTCCAATAGAAATGCCACAGGAAAGGTATAGATGAGAAGACCTATATGACTTTGTTATGTGTCTTTTGTATATTTTCATATTGTAATGAAAATTCTAAAAACATAGTTTTGTGACAGCTGTTTTGATGTAGCCATTTACTATTTAGCTTAAAAACAATCAAGTAACAGATCCAAAATATGGGCCTCTTATCCCTAATTTCCAGTCTTGCTCTCACCCATCTCTGAGCTTCTGGTGAGGAGCAGAGGTAGGGAGAAGTGGTCATAATTGGAATGAGGTAAGTCAGGGTTAGAAAAGAGATGGTTTAAGGAAACAAGAAACTTTTTTTTTTTTTGAGTGCCACAGTCATCATACATTTTTTGAGGGGTACAATGTGATATTTCTTTACATGTACAAATCGTGTAATGATTAAATTAGAGACATTAGCCTATCATCCCCTTAAACATTTATCATTTCTTTGTGATGAGAACATTTAAAAACCTTTCTTCAAGCTATTTTGAAATATACAATATACTATTGCTAACTCTAGTTATCCTACTATGCAATATATTCTTCCTGTCTAACTGTAGCTTTGTATCACTGACCAATCTCTCACCAACCCCACTCTCTCCTTTCTTCCCCATCCTCTCATAACCACTTCTACTCTTTATTTCTATGAGAACAATTTTTCAGTTCTACATATGAGTGAGTTCATGCAGTATTTCTCTTTCTGTGCCTGGCTTATTTCACTTAATATAATATTGTCCAGGTTCATCCATATTGCCACAAATGACAGGATTTCATTATTTTTATGACTAAATAATATTCCATTATGTATATATACCATATTTTCTTTATCCAGTCATCCATTTGTGGACATTTAGGTTGATTCTATACCTTGACTAACTGTGACTAGCAAGACAATAAACATAGGAATGCAGATATCTCTTCAACATAATGATTTTATTTCCATTGTATATATACCTAGCAGTGGAATTGCTGGATCATATGGCAGTTTAATTTTTAATTTTTATTTTTTAGTTGGAATCTCACTCCATCTCCCAGGCTGAGGTACAGTGGCATGCTCACCACCACCCCAGCAATTACCTGCTGGGCTCTGGTGATCCTTCCGCCTCAGCCTTCCAAGTAGCTGGAACTATAGGTGTGCGCTACCATACCCAGCTAATTTTCAATTTATTGTAGAGATGAGGTCTCACCAAGTTGCCCAGGCTGGTCTCAAACCCATGGGCTCAGGAAATCCACTTGCCTTGGCCTCTCAAAGTGCTGGGATTACAGACTGAGCCACCGAGCCTGGCCTATTTTAAATTTTTTAAGGAGCATCTGTATTGTCTTCAATAATGCTTATACTAATTTACATTTCCACCAATGTGTAAGGATTCTCTTTTCTCCACATTTTTTCCAATACATATCTTTTAATTTTTCGATATTTTAATAGTAGCCATTCTGTTGAGAGTGAGGTGATAACAGCAAACTTAAAAACTTCTGTACATCAAAGGAAACTATCAACAGAGCAAAAAGACAACCCACCGAATGGAAACATGTATTTGCACACTATACATCTGACAAAGGGCCAATATAAAAAAAAAATAAAGAATTAAAACAACTCAACAACAATGAAAGTAAATAACCCGATTAAAATGGGAAAAAGGCTTGAATAGACAGTTTTCAAAAGAAGGCATACATGTGGCCAACGGATTTATGACAAATGCCAGCATGACCAATCCTTATAGAAATACAAATCAAGAACCACCATCTTTATATTTTGATGATGAGCGGGAAGTGACCTGCTAAGATTTTTGTGTTCATGCTCCCTCTCACACTGCATCCAAATGTAAAATGGAATTTCAGTATTTAGATAGAAGGACATTTTGGGTGTAGGACAATGTCCAGCATGATGTAGAACTCTATAGTTCAGTCACTCATTAATACAGGTGGTGTTTAGAAATCCTGTTCTGTACCAGGCTCTCTGTTGGCACCTCACATATGCACAAGAAGTGATGTACTCATGGTAAACCTGTAAGCTATGTACATTTATTAAATTTCAGAATATTGTCCTACACCAGAATATTGGTGGTAGTATTTTCAAAGATGATACAAATGTGTATAGACCTGAATATTGCTCTCCTTGAATACTCTGTCTTCTCCCACATAGAGCAAATGAGCTTGGAGATTTTTTTCCCCACCCATCAAGTCTGAAAATGTCTGGGCAGATGGGCTAGGTCAGATTCC
Source organism: Carlito syrichta (assembly GCF_000164805.1). NCBI lineage: Eukaryota > Metazoa > Chordata > Mammalia > Primates > Tarsiidae > Carlito > Carlito syrichta. The sequence goes on from NW_007247822.1 coordinate 112,840, forward strand.
ATGTGAAGGTGTTCTGTTCAATTTTCTGGGGACATTTTCTATTTCTGGATGAGCATGTCAAGTCAAAATCTTTGTAAAAGTTGAGTTTGCTTTAGTGAAAACAATTTTACAGACTATGTTACAGAAGTTACATAATAAAGAATACATGCATACTGAGGTTAATTTTTTGGAGTGCTTTCTTAATATCTTTGAGGAATTTGGTAGTGAGTAATCCCAGAGGATAAATACATTTTCATGCAGAATCATAGAATAATTAATTGTGTCAAGCTAACTTTAATTTACATGGGAAAATTTATATTTTAAAAATCTTTTATAGAGGATGTTAGAAAGTGGCTAAATTTAGTATGTTTATAGTAGCAGTGCTGAATTTCAGTTAACTAAAGATGACATGCAGACAAAATGGTGTTTACAAGCTGGCTGTCATCTGAATAGGACTGTATAGGAACTGATTTAGATATTAGTTGTGGGCCATGTGACGTAGATCACACCTGTAATCCCAGGGCTTTGAGAGGCTGAGGCTGAAGGATAACTTGAGACCAAGAGTTTTGAGACCAACTTGGGCAATATAGCAAAACTGTCTCTATTATAAAAAAGCCAATAAAAAATAAGAAAAATTTTAGAAAAAGATATCAGTTGTTCCTTAATCATGTATTCTTTTCTCATTTTGATTTAGAGTAGAAGCTGTATGTTCTTTGGTCCTCTGTTTCTTGGACCTAAAAATAAGTTAATCCTCATTGATTATCTTGATAGGCTAAGTGTAGTCATGAAAACAAAATTCACAAAATAAGAAATGAAAGTTATTAGTGAATGTGGAAAAAATTCCTACCAACCAAAGAAATGCAAATTAAAACACAGCCTAATAATATTTTTCTCTGCCAATTTGGCAACTATTACAAAAGATTGGTACAAACATATTCATAGAGGTATGTAAACACATACCTTTATTCACTACTGAGGAATATTTAGATCGATAATGAATGATAAACCTCAGAGGAATGCTGTTTTCACTGCTTCTCCTAATAGAATTTTCTTAATCATTTTACCATGTCTTGAATTTATAAACCATTTAAAATTAGAGGCATGTTTATGTGTGAAAACCATATCCATGTAGATATTTATTTATTTATTTTTTAAGTCAAGAGTTTCACTCTATTGTTCAGGCTTAGAGTGCAGTGGCATGATCACAGCTCACCACAACTTTGACCTCCAGGGCTCAGGCAATCCTTCCACCTCAGCCTCTCAAGAAGCTGTGACCTGTACTACCACTCTGCTAAGTTTTTTTATTTTTTATTTTTGGTAGAGATGGGATCTTACTATGTTGTGCAGGCTGTTCTCAAAGTCGTGGCTTCAAGCAACCCTCTAGCCTCAGCCTTCCAAAGTGCTGGGATTACAGGTGTGAGCCACCGTACCCAGCCCAAACCACCAATAATAAAAATCATTCAAGGATGATTATAAAAAGATTGAGATTGTCCTGTGATCTCTCACTTCAAGTGGAGTATGTGTTCTCGCTTATTTGGTTGGACAAATATGGTTCTATGGCCATGACAAATCTGGTGGACCATGTATGTGGCAATTGGTATAACCTTATTTTAAAATTAGGGAGGTTACCCTAACTTTATATATATTACTTCCTACTTATTTGAGGATTAATCATGGCATGATGGAGACATCATTGTCTAGAGCCTGGGCCTGGGTTTAGTTTCAGTATCATCTTTGGTCATAGGCTAAGTGAAACAATAGCCTCGTGCCACAGGTGTAGGTTGCAGGTAAGGCAGGTACCTCTGGGAGCAACTCTTGTGATCTTCTTTCCACAAACCCTTCACTTCAATAACCAATTCCTCTTTCGTTGTATTTTTCCTTTTTTTTTTATTTTTGCCAGTAGGAAAATCTATTATGCTCATTCTTTCTCATGTTTCCTATACAAATGATTTCAGGCATCACTAGCAATGATTAAGCAAAATTAAACAATAGGTAGGATATACACAGACATACTCATCATTATAACAAGATGGTCTTAGTCGAGATAGCATTAACATTAGTGTAAAGTTTTAAGATTCTATGAAATATGTTTAAGTTAAAATGTTAAAAAATTGGGCCAGGTTCAGTGGCTCAGCCTGTAATCCCAGCACTTTGGGAAGCCGAGGAGAGTGGATTGCCTGAGCCTGCACGTTCGAGACCAGCCTGGGCAACTTGGCATGCACTTGTCTCTACAATAAATCAAAAATTAGCCAGGCATGGTAGCACACACCTGTGGTTCTGGCTATTTGGAAGGAAGGCTGAGGCAGAAGGATCGCCAGAGCCCAGCAGGTCGACACTGGGGTGAGCATGCCGCTGCACTCCAGCCTGGGCAATGGAGTGAGACTGCAACTCAAAACAAACAAACGAACAAAATGTTAAAAAATTGAATTCCTTTATGAATCCCTTTTACTTTAGTACAAGAAAGAATAAAGGTCTTGATATCACTTGGCTGGAATATGGAGAGTTGAGAAACTGCTACAGTGGACATTTGATGATAAAGAACTTCAGTAGAGCTGTATCTGACCATCTTTTATTTTTGAGTCAGAGTCTCACTCTGTAGCCCAGTCCTGAGTGCAGTGACATACAGCTACTGCAGCCTCCACCTGTTGAGCTCAAGCAATCCTTCCGCCTCAGCCCTCCAAGTAACTGGAACCACAGGCACTCACCACCACATCTGGCTAATTTCTTGATTTATTGTAGAGACCCGCCTGGGCGGGTCGCGAACCTGTGGGCTCAGGTAATCCTCTCACCTCTGCCTTCCATTGTGCTGGGAATATAGGCGTGAGCCACCATGCCTGGCTTGGCCATCTTTGTATACTTTTTCCTAACCAGTCAAAGCAAACCCAGAACTACTGACTCCATTTGGGTGTGGACCCAACTATTTAAGCAGCTGTAGTTCTTAATCATTTTAATAATAGCATTGCTGGAGATTACCTTTTTCAAAGCAAGAGAATGTCTTTAGAATCTATCATCATGGTTCTTTTAAAATCATTTAGGATCTTAATTGTTATTAAGTAAAATACATGGATTTAGGGAAGATCAAAGGAATGAGTCATTGGTCCCTCACCTCACAAAAGGATGTATATTTGGCATGTAAATATCACTAGACCACTAAAGAAAATTGTTAGCCTAGTGAAAGAAAATTACAGCACTCAGAAAATCATACCAGTGAAAATGCAAAGGTTCAGTGAAGAAAATAAGCACAAAACAAACAACCCATTTACCAGCTATATCTCTTTGAACATTCTGTCTCTCCCTGTTTTACTAATCCACTTCTATTATATCATTATATTTTAATGGGCACATGGCCGGATAATCAGGAAAGACAGAACATTCAGAACAAAACAGGAAAATCCTGCCATGAACCTTTCTGAAGGATTTCAATGCAGTGTCCAAAATGGAGCCAGCAAATCAAAACCAGTCTTTCACATATAGTGTTGCTTACAGCTAAGCTAGATTTTAAAAATTCTATTTCACTTTACAGATGACCACTGAACATTTTAAAAATCATGTAGGTATTTGAGGATGGGCTGAGAATTGAGACTCATTCGCAGTCTCATTCTGCATTACCTCATGGCCCATACCTGCCTGAATTGTCGGTTGCTCTAAGCAGATGTACAATCATCATTGTTGTTTTTTCAATATGAAGACTCAAAGAAGACTGGAAGCCTGAATATATAGAGCATGTTTCTTTAAATATTTTTATCACATTAAAAATACTAAGACATTTTATAATACAAAATGACGTTGGTACATACAATTATACTTTGATGCTTTTTATATTTGTAAATCTTTACTATGTCCTAGGAGTTTAGGGCTCCAGGGACATCACTTGAGGTGGTGGACAAGCAAAAGCATAATGCAGTACTGGTGATGTTGGTAGAACTAACTCCAAGACCATCCTTAGGCTAAGGCAATGTCAACTCTGTCCGAAGAATGGCCAGTTTGACTTAGCAAGAGGTCACCCATTTCCTGCCACTCTCTTTCTCCTGTTCCCTTCTCTGCTATTTTAATGGCCACATACAAAGAAGGGCATTCATACAAAGAAGGGCAAGGTAAATACCAAAACCCCACAGTGAAGGTTCTGTGAGAAAAATCTGATGAAGCCTAGTTATGTTTTTCTTCAAACTTGAAGTCTGTATAGCTATTAAAAACAAGTGTGTTTACCATCGAATATAAACTGAAATCTCATTTTATATTTTACTTTACATTCCCTGGGAGATATTGGTGTAGTAGAAGGAAAACTCTTCAGAGGAGAAGTTGGTAGAATTGCTTCTGGTCCCAGCTCTGCTATGTACTGGCTGGGTGACTTCAGGGAAGACCTCTCAGGGCCTCAGGTAGAGAGGAGAGAGCAGCCTCTCAGTGTTTCACTCACCTCTAAAGATTCCATGGTTTCCAGAAAAACAGTTAAATTTGTTTGTAGTTTTGTCTTTCACTTTTCAAGTATTTTAGAGGTTGATGGCCAGTGAATAATATCAAGAGAATGCTGTTAGTAAGATTTAGGAACTATTTTAGCTTTCCAACTAGCAGTGTAAATTACAGTAAGTACATGATGTCCTAACCTTAAAAATAAAATTAGCCTATTCATATAGGTATTTCTGTTGAGCTTCAGTGAAAAGTTGTTACTTTGTTTTGTTTTGCCTTTAATAGGATGTACTTTCATTTTAGTCAAGAAGTTATATTCAAATTTAGTGTTTTCAAATGAATTTTATGCAGAAGATAGCTTAAAAACTGTTTCCTAATAACCCCAGCCCCATTATTTCCCCTATGGTAAGCTACTTTCATTTTAAAAATAGATCTGTTCTGCGAGACTTCAGTTGGCCCTAGTTGGTGTCCTCTTATGCGAGTTATTTAATTTAAAAATAGAACTGTCTCAGATTTGTATCAACTAGTTTATGATCATTCCTATCTGGACTAAACTCTAAGTAGGCAGTTAATCCTATGGAGTAATGTGTGGGAACATTATAGTCCAATTATGTTTTCCATTTTGGTGAACTGATAGAAGACAGTTTTGTGTCCAGACTGTTAATTTCAGTGTATTTAGCTTGTTTTTTCTCAGGCCAAATTTAACTTCCCAAATGGCTGAGGAGATTTTATAATTTGGGGGGGAAAAGGGATTACCATCGGAAGGTAGTTAACATTTAACATTTTTTGAAACAAGTAATCACCCCAGATTGTTTTTAGGTCAATCAAATTACTCTTATACAGAGCAACTTTAATTTGAAATGCATTGATATACCGTTGGGCATATTAAAAATCATTTCTGTGAATGTGTATTTCTACAGTATAGGCATACAGAAACACCATTAAGCAATAATAATACTTTTTCATTTTTTAAGGCTAAATTATTTCAATTTTCCAACCTTTAAATGAAATTTGATTGCTGTATTTTACAAAGTAAAAATATGTTTTATATTGCTAGAAATTAAATTACTATTGGTTTTGTGTTGTTTTAAGGCCTTAATTCTAGCTTGGAAGCTCTTTTTGTCTCACAGACTTTTAGAGATGTAATTATATTTGTTTATTTAAAAAGTCTGGAATTTATCAAGTAACAGAAAATGGAATAAAAACATATTATATGTAATATACTTTTATTTTAAAATGATAACTTAAAGTAGTACACTTTGTTACTTAAATAATTTGACATAATTTAAAGCTATTTTTCAAAATGGAGTGAGTTTTATATCAGACCTGATTAAACCTGATAAACAGTTTGCCATCTTGAAATATTATTCATTCAGATTTCCAAATTCCTTTTCAGTCAGGATAACTCCTCCTTATTATGAGCTTTTGTAGATTTTTGCTATATAATCCAGTCTTTAAAGGTTCTGTTTTTTTCCCATTTAACCAGCAGAGAGCACTTTAGCTTATAATATGAGCATTGCATATACAAATGAATAATCGAGATCATGCTTTATTCAAGAAATGGCAAACAATTATCCTCAGTCACAATTCCATTCATTACCTGTCAATTCCATTTCATTCCATCAGTTTCCTAAACTTTGCATTAATCGAAACACACTTTTATAGTTTGAAAAAGTTGTTATAATGACATTATTCTTTGAACACATTCTTGTGCTTATGCCCTTGGCCGGATGTTTTTGTTAGTTGTGTTTTGTATACTTTATGATCCCTATTAACTTTGTTAGTTTTTACACGAATGGGCTACATTTAATCTCAATTTTTGTATCCCCTTAGCTTTTTAAAGAAGGAAGCTCATGCTCTGTGGACACTCAGTAAATGGCTGTTGAGAAAGACTTTTTTTGGGAGGTAAATCCAAATGCCAGGGTTGTACTATAAATGAATGACTGTAGATGGATGCACTATCTCTATTGCTTGTTGCCTAGTGACGAATGCAAAGATTTAGGTGGGAGAGTCTGACTTGAATCCACCTGCTTAGACCTTCAGCAGATGAAGAGTTTGTGTAAACACCTACCTCATCCTCGCCCCTCAGAAAGAACACAACTAATACAGTTCACCTGATTAAAGTAAATACGTGATGGAAGTGGTAAAGATACTGCCAGTCCCCCAGATTTCCCCATTTTGAAGATGAGCAAGGGCTGAATCATGGAAGAAGCTGAAGAGTTCTTTTGCCACATTAAGATTTTCCACCTTCTATTGTATAACAAGAAGAATATTCCCAAATAGCAGGAAATGGGAACTGCAGTCATGTAGCAGTTCAGAGTCTGAACAGAAACTTCAAACTTGGGGATCGGATGCCCACCACCATGCAGAATTCTGGCCACATCCAGACTTACTGAGATGTGTATTTTATTGTAATTAATGTGCAAACCTCACAGTAGAAGGCAGCTCAAATGGCTAACCCACAGTTGGTAAAATCCACGTGGCTCTCTGAACAGGCCATTTTCATTCCTGTCCCTGGTCTTCTCAACCAAGCAGGCCTCATCCTCATGTTTTCCTGGGAGACTGGTGGTTCTGGTATAGGGCAAGGAATGTTGGCTGAACATAGACACAAACCTCCTTTGTATGATAGGTAAAGAATAGTGCATATTTCAGCCAAAACAGATCCATCTTTTTGGTTTAATATTTTAGCTTAATTTCCTCAAACCACTGTTAAGTCCTCCCACACACACCACTGAAAACTAACCCTCTGTGACTTGTGTTTCCCTCTATGGTTGTGCTTTATATTTACTTGAATCCAATTTCTCCAGAATCAAATTATCAGAATGGAGAACTAATATGATTTAACCTTGGTTTCCAGCCCTCTAGAATTCAATTTGAACCTGCTCTTCTCTTCTTCCTCTCTTTTCCTCTTGGCGCCCTCTTCCTATCCTACACCTGTGTCAGTTATCTGCTCAAAGCAATCTGTTTCCATTTTGTGGGTACCTGTGGTGGCTCCTAGAGCCTTCTTTCCTGAATCAGAATGTATCTGGCATGCTTCAAATGCCAGACATTCATGCTTCGAATGCCATGACAGCTCGTGATAGTAATTCAGCTATGTTTAAATGGATGGGAGATGCTGGGCACGGCAGCTCACACCTGTAATCTCAGCACTTTGGGAGGCAGAGGTGAGAGGATTGCCTGAGTCTAGGGACTCGAGACACAGCCTGGGCAACTTGGTGAGACCTCATCTCTACAATAAATAAAAAAATTAGCCAGGCATGGTAGAGCATGTCTGTAGTTCCAGCTACTTGGAAGGCTGAGGTAGTATGATTGCCTGAGCCCAGTGGTTTAAGGCTGCAGTGACTGTGAGCGTGCCACTGCACTCCAGCCTGGGCGACAGAGTGAGACTCCTGCTTTAAAAAAAAAATGGATGGGAGGCATGGTGAGGGAGTTTCTTCTAGGTGTGAAGCCTTCCAGATACCCAGAAAATATCCAGAAGCCTGGGGCTCAAGTTGGCATGTGGCATGGATTGTGGGCACAGTGTGTGGTCAGGGCAGCTGGGGAGTGTGTAATATGATCTGAGACCTGCACTGCCCTAGACACAGTCAAGAAGCACAGAATGTTTCTGCCACAGAGATAGCAGCTTTGCTCTTAGCATTTCCTGAATATTCTGGAGGCACTCTTATTAGTTGGATGGTTGGTATATTCATAGAAGGAAACCAATGGTTAAATATAAATAATGTTAAATTGGGTATAGGGCTTTTTGTATTTAACCCTTCATTAGAAATCCTTAGCTGAAGGTGGGCAAGTTGTCCTTCATTTTGTTTATCACATTAAAAAAAAAACCTGGAGAAAATCTAGTCAAATCTGTGATGCGACTTCTCTAGTAGTATAGGTTTCTTTTATTGTTTGAGTCATTGAGTGTGTTTTACGAACCAGTAACCTGATCTTTTATCACTCTCTCGACTGACTCTGCCAGTATGCCCTGATGCGTTCAACACATGTGTTAGTATGAGAGGCTAGCAGCACTGAGCAATTTACATTCGGCTTCCCAGCCTGCTAGAAGCAGCAAATCAGCCCCTGGGAAGGCTTCAGAGACTTGTCAGCAGTCTGTAGCTTATTTCTGTGTGTGTGAGGGTGTGTGTGTCTCTCTCTTTCTCTCTCTCTCTCTCCTCTCTCACCATTTCCAGGCTGGAATCACTGTGGAGGAACAAGCAACAAAGTCTTGTCAAGATCTTATCTCAGGGTAATGATTAGTTAAAAATGAAAGGCTGAAATATTGATTTTCTTTAGAAGAATAATTGACTGTTTGATGTAAAGAACACCCAGTTTCTTCCTGAGGAAAGCTGAACAGGGCTACATTAGCAGCCCGCGTCTCTCTGACAGCAGCAGGGGCTGGGTTGAAGCAGCGGCTGCTTTGCCTGGGGAGAACCCGTAAATGGACTTTGGTCTCAATGCTTTGACTCTTTGTCGTGGCTTTGGATGTTGGAATACAGGCGGTGATATCCTGTCTTTTATAAACTCACCTGATTTAAAGGAAAGATGAGTGAAGAACCCAAGGAAAAAAATGCAAAACCTGCTCATAGGAAAAGGAAAGGAAAAAAGGTAAGACATGAATAAGCAACATGTTCTCTTCATTGTTCTCTGGCTCCAGGGAGGAAGTGATTTTTAGGCTGGATTTTTAAGAGATTGGCTTTGGATATTAAGAAGCTGCTAGAATCAAAATGCTTTTGTTTTTCCGGTCTGTTAATGGGTGTGTTCTGTGTTGGAGGAAAATCATCACAACTCAGATACATCGCTAAAATATTTCAACAGTTAAATATAGTCATTTAGATTTCACTGAAGTGGTGTGTTTTTCATAGTGATATTCAGGATTATTAAGTAAACACATGTCCTAATTATGTGGGTGGGTGTGTTTTTTTCCCTTTAAATTTTACAGAATGCCTGTTAATCAACAGGGTACAATTACTAATGAATATTATTATGGTATAGATGTTTAGCTTTAACACATATTTTAGGCAAACTTAGGGAAACCTGTAGTTGTACTTTAAAATTACAGCATGGAGGTGAACTCCATTTTAATTATTGATCACTTTATGGCTGACAATTCTCCGTATTGCATTCAACCCTGCAGTTGTACAGCCATGTGCTTAATTTATCTATTATAATTCATGATATTAATTTTGTTTTTCTTATGCATTGAAGAATCATCACTATATCAATAGATGATTATGGTAAACCTGTAGATTCATTTTGGTTTTCTAGGGTATGTGTACCTTAAAATGTGCTCCTAACTTTTCAATACATTTTGAATGGGAAAAAAAGGCAATTCCCTAAGTCTGGCATTTGTTTTTTATCCATTGTGTTTTATAAATTGTCTTGGTTCTAGGGTGTGCCACCAATGAAAAAGACAGTTGTGCATCTGTAACAAAGAAAAATAAATCCCTAAAATAGAATGATGGTTCACAGCTACTTAAGGGAACTGTGTACTATCTTTTTAAAATTGATAACCCAAATTTTCAGATATTATATTTGAATTACTAGGACTGTTATATATAATTGTGCCCCTTTAAAATGCTTCCTTGGCCCAATGTAATGTATGCTCAGACAGTAGACATATAGAGAATGGTTGGTTATAGTAGAGAAGATAAAGATTTCAGCCACTCTGGAATATATTAGGCACTTAAAAAACTGTCATAATCTATTTATTATTTATGAAAAGATTGATTTGACTATGATGTTCTTGAAAGAGCTACTGTCAGCAGACTACTCTGAGGGCATGTCTATGTACATGCCAACATTCTAGGGCAGTGGTTCAACATCCTACAGACAGTGAAGCTGTGCACGCTGGTTTTAAGTCAGGCTTGACTTCTTGTGCATTGTCTCAGCAGAGGTTGATGACGTTTCAAAGGTGCTAGTCTGATTTCCCAGGGGAGCTGGTCTCAGCTGCACAGCACAAATGATTTGTTTAATGCCTAGCATAGTGGCGCTGGTCTCAAGGAAAACTGTCAGGTTTGCTCATGTTTATGAGATCTGGCCTAAGTGTCTAACAGGCTCCACCATGATTCTGAACATGGAGTGTCATAGAGAGCCCAGACAGACACATGAGCCACGACAGTGCAATCCAGATTAAAGTGAGCAGTGGCTGGATTGGTTGTAAATCATGGGGCTTGTATGTGGTATCCTTTAACATGGTCTTTTTTTTTTCCTCTCTCTCTCTCTCTACCTTGAAATTTCCCCAGCTGTGTTCCACTTCTCCTCATATAAGGTTATCCTGCTTAGAACACAGTGTGAAGTCAGTTGCTTTGAGCTCTCCTTCCTTCATGGCACACACTACCAGCTGCTGCCAGAGCATTCTTTATGAAAGCCTTGATACTCACACTCTGCCCAGTACCTTCTAAACTCCTTATTGCCTGCTCAAGTGAAATATGATTTCCTGACCATGGAGCTTGAAACTCTTCACATTATAACCTACACCCAATCTCAGGGTTTTTCCCCCCTCACTATATTTCATTCATATCTGACTCTATCTAGACTGGAATTTTTACCAATCCTTAAATTAAACCATTCTTCTGATCTTTGTTCTTTGTCTATTGAGAAAGCATTTCTATGCCAGCCTGCTGGGTGAAATCCCACCCGTCCTTGAAGGTCAAACCCAAATTTTTCCCTCTTCTCGAAATCTCTTGATTCACTGTAGTTAGAAGTCAGTCCATCTTCTGGATGGACACAACACCTTTGTCTGTCAAGCCCTTAACACATTCTGCTTCTTTCTCAAGTTATCGGGTACCTGCTGTATTCCCTTGGCCACAGTGAGCCTCCTGGTAGTTTCTTCTGGAAGCACTCAGATTGCTGCCCTGTATACAGTTGACACTAAATAAATGTCCCATTGAATTATCTGTGTTAGTTAACTGATGAGAGTTCATTAACAATTTTCAGTGTTAGAGCAGATACGTAAAAAATAGAAGACATCTTTTAATTGGTAGGCCTTTTCTTCCCATATTTTCTTGGAGAAGGATACACTATTCCATTCTGAACCAAATATTCCAGAAGGTTTCTGGGTGTTCCAGATGACCTACACTGCAGTAGTGGGTGTGGTCAAATGAAAGCTTTCAGGTGGGGAATATATGCAATCTGCCAAGCTATGGCAACAAGCTCCCCAAGCATTTAAAATATTTCTTAGTTACATATGGAGTTATTTTAATATAAAATTTAGTGTGAAATCCTCTGTTGTGTAAGAATATATCTCAAAATGGCCTTTAAAATTATGCGTTGGTGTTGAGTGTTTTCAGAAGAACAGATCACATGCTTAGGGCATTTGAGTATAAGGTCTCTCATGAGACATTTAACATTGAGTCAGCAAGATAAATGGGGTGGAATCATTATATTTTTCCTTTTTAGCACATAGTAAGTATTTTTTGTGTTTTGATCACAAATATAATGATTCAACTTGGTGTTAGGAAATGCTTTTTCTAAAAATTTTCTATATTTTGTTCTGGAATGTGAAGGGGGAGAGAGAGAAAAAGAGAGAGAGAGAGAGAGAGAGAGAGAGAGAGAGTGTGTGTGTATGTGTGTGTGTGTGTGTGTGTTTGTGTGTGTGTGATCTGTATCTATTTATCTCTCCTTATGCCAGTTATGAAAAAAAGATTTACTTAAAGGCAAGAGACCTGAGTTTTATTCTAGTCCTGCTCCTAACTTGATAGCGTGTCTTGAATAGAACAATCAAACTCTTAATCTTAAAGTGGGGAGTCATATACCTGGTACAGATAGCAGGGATATTATGAAAGTATAATAAAAATAATCAGTAAGACCAAATTTTTAAAAAAGGTTTTAAAACAATCAAACCTAAACTCAAAGTGGTCTTCATGGTAGAATTTTAAAATTCAGATAGAGAATAACTGATCCATAGAAGAAATGACACATGGGAATGTATTGTCCCACTTGATATTATACTGGAGAAGTGCTTGGTTTAATCAGCCATCAAAGATAAAATTTAAGAAGGGGCACTTAATGATTTTATTTCTTTGGCTTCTGTATTAGCTTGTGCTACCATAAAAAAATACAGTAGACTTGGTGCCTTCAACAACAGGAATTTATTTTCCAACAGTTCTGGAGACTGGAAGGCTGAGATCCAGATACCAGCACAGTCAGGTTCTGGTGAGGGCTTTCTTCCTGGCTTGCAGACGACCATCTTCTCGCTGTGTGCTCACATAGTCTTCCCCCAGTGCATGCCCGTGGAAAGAGAAAGCTCTCTCTTCATCTTCTTGTAAGGCCACAAATCTTATCATGTGTGGACCCTATCCTTATGGTCTTATTTAACCTTAACTACCTCCTAAAAGTACTGTCTATAAATATAGTCACTTTGGAGGTTAGGCTTTCAACATATGCATTTGAGGGGTTCAGGGCAGACACAATTTAGTTCATAGCAGCATCCAAAGAAAAGTCTGCTTAATAAATCATGTAATAGTGATTGAAGTTGTTTTTTTTTTTGAGTTGGGGGTCTTACTCTGTCTCCTAGGCTGGAGTGCAGTGGTGCAGTCATTGCTTATTGCAGCCTTAACCTCCGAGGCTCAGGCAATCCTTCTGCCTCAGTCTCCCAAGTTGCTGGGACTATAGACATGTGCTACCATGCCTGGCTTGTTTTTTGACTTTTTGTAAAGATAAGGTCTTTCTATGTTTCCAAGGCTGGTCTCAAACTCCTGACCTCAAGCAGTCCTCCCACCTCAGTTTCCCAAAGTGCTAGGATTACAGGTGTGACCACTGTGTCTGACCCTAAAGTTCTATTAAGTTAGTTCACTTAGCAGATGCTACATAGTAGAGAGCCTTCAATTACTGGGCCAGAGCCAGGTACAGACATACCTTGGAGATATTGCAGGCTTTGTTCCAGACTATCACAATGAAGCAAATATTACAACTAAGTCATGCAAATTTTTTGGTTTCCTAGTGCATGTAAAAGTTACGTTCATATTAACTGTAGTCTATTACGTGTGCTATATCATCATGTCTAAAAACAGTACATACCTTAATTAAAAATACTTTATTGCTAAAAAATACTAACAATCATCCTAACCTTCAGGGAGTCCTCATCTTTTTGCTAGTGGAGGGTTTTGCCTCGATGTGAATGGCTGCTGATTAAACAGGGTGGTAGTTCTGGTGGTTGTGGTAATTTCTTAAAATAAAACAACAATACAGTTTACCACAATGATTGACCCAGCGTGCCTGCCTGCCTGCCTGCCTGCCTGCCTGCCTTCCTTCCTTCCTTCCTTCCTTCCCTCCCTTTCTTTTCTTCCTTCCTTCCTTCTTCTTCCTTCCTTTCTTTCTTTCTCTGTAGCATGCAATTATGTTTGATAGCATTTTCCCCACTGTAGAATTTCTTTCAAAATTGGAGTCAATTCTTTCAAACTCTGCCACTGTTGTATTAACTAAGTTGATGTAATATTCTAAATCCTTTGTGGTCATTTCAACAATGTCTATAGCATATTCACCAGGAGCAAATTCTATCTCAAGAAACCACTTTCTTTTCTCATTTATAAAAAAATAACTTCTCATCAATTCAAATTTTATTGTGAGATTATAGTGATTTAGTCGCATCTTCAGGCTTCACTTCTAGTTCTATTTCTCTTGCTATTTCCACCATATCTGTAATTACTTTGTACACTGAAGTCTTGAACTCTTCAAACTCGTTCATGAGGGCTAGAATTAACTTATTCTAAACTCCTGTTAATGTTGATATTTTGACTTCCTCTCACAAATCACAAATGTGCTGACTACCATTGAGAATGTGAATCCTTTCCAGAAAGTTTTCAATTTACTTTGCTCAGATCCATCGAGGGAATCACTATCTGTGACAACTATAGCTTTACAAAGTAGCTTTACAAAGTGTATTTCTTCAATAATACGACTTGAAAGTCAAAATTACTCCTTGATGTATGGGCTGCAAGATAGATATTATGTTAGCAGGCAGGAAAACAACAATTAATATTTTTTAACATCTCCATGAGATCTTTTGGGTGATCAGGTGTATTGCCAATGAGCAGTAATATTTTGAAAGGAATCTTTTTGTTCTGAGCAGTAGATCTCAACAGTGGGCTTAAAATACTCAATAAGGTTTGTTATAAACAGATGTGCTGTTATCTAGGCTTTGTTCATTTATAGCACACAGGCAGAGCAGACTGAACATATTTTTTTTTTTTGAGTTGGAGTCTCACTCTGTCGCCCAGACTGGAGTGCAGTGGCCGCTCCCGGCCACCGCAGCCTCTACCTGCTGGGCTCCGGCGATCCTTCCACCTTAGCCTTCCGTGAACATAATTTTTAAGGATCCTAGAATTTTCAGAATTGGCTTCACCTTAAAGTTACCGGGTGTTAGTCCCCCAAAAGAGAATCTGCCTATCCTTGAAGCCAGGCATTGACTTTCCTGTAGCTATGACAGTCCTAGGAGGTATCTTGTTCTATTATAGTATAAAGTTATTCATCTACGTTGAAAATCTGTTGTTTAGTGCAACCACCTTCATCAGTTATCTTAGCTAGTTTATTGCTGCTTCACCTTGTACTTTTATGTAATGGAGATAGTTTCTTTCCTTAAACCTCATGAACAAATCTCTGCTAGTTTCCAACTTTTCTTCTGTAGTTTTCCTCACTTCTCTCAGCCTTCACAGAATTGAAGAGAGTTAGGACCTCGCTCTGCGTTAGGCTTTGTCTTAAGGGAATGTTGTGGCTGGGTTGACATTTTATTTAGACCAATAAAAATATCTCCCTATCAGCAATAAAGCTGTTTCACTTTTTTATCATGTGTTTGTTCACTGGAGTAGCACTTTAAGTTTCCTTCAAGAATTTGTCCTTTGCGTTCATAACTTGGCCAACTGGTGCAAGAGGCCTATCTTTTGGCCTGTCTCAGCTTTGACATGCCTTCCTCACTGAGCTTAATCATTTGTAGCTTTTGTTTTCAAGTGAGGGGCATGCGACTCTTCTTTCATTTAAACACTTATAGGACATTGTTAGGTTATTAATTGGCCTAATTTCAATATGGTTGTGTCTCAAGGAGGTGGTGCCTGAGGAGAGGGAGAGAGACGAGGGAAGAAGGGTTAGTGGGTGGAGCAGTCAGAACACAAACATCAATCAACCAAGCTCTCCATCTTATATGGATGCGGTTCGTAGTGTCCCAAAACAATTAAAATAGTAACACCAAAGATCACTGATCACATATTACCTAACAGTTATAATAATAATAAAAATTTTGAAATAATCATGAAAATTACCTACATGTGACACAGAGACACAAGGTGTGCAGGTGCTATTTGAAAAATGACACTGATAGAGTTACTCAATGCAAGGTTGTCACCTTCAATTTGTAAAAAATGCAATGTCTGTGAAGGTCAATAAAGCAACATGCAATAAAACGAAGAATGCCCATGTGTTAAACCAGTCTGTAGAAAGTGTTAAGGGTACCAAATAAAGCTGAATTCAGGTTCTCTTAGTGGCAGGAAGGAGGGCATGGTAAATTGTATTTGGAGGTTGAGGTTGGGATAGAACAGTGGAAGCCATGACTGCATTCATATTAAGATGTGTATTTCCAAAGTGACAAAGGGCAAGAGCCTTCCAGTTAGAGTTTGAGACAAGAGAGAATGGTTGGAGCAGCATGGTGTGCTTAGAGCATGGAGTGCAGGAATGTGTTGAGGCAAGATATAAAAATGGAGAAAAAGACAAGAACTATCCCAATGGATCTGAGCTAAAGACCTCTTTTGTGTTCCGGGCTCGCCAAAAGGCTTTGAGCAGGTGAATATTGAGATCACACTTGCTTTATGGAAAAAATCCCAATGATTTGGTAGAGATACCAAGTCTTTCCTTTTGTACCGTCATCTATCTGGTAGGAATAATGTTTCTTTGGACCAGGGGTATATACTGCGTCTCTTGAGTGTTTCATTCACTGATTTTTTTTAAAGGGCAAATTGATATTTTCTTGAAATATCTTGCTCATTTCCATGCTGACTTTGCATAAAGTAATTGTGCTCCTGGACCTTTCTTTATGTAGGGAGAAATTTAATGGATTAAGAAAACCTGGGATATTGATATCAGGATTTCATACTTAGGTATATAGGACTCTTCTAGGTTATGAATTCCATTGAAGTGTGTTTGTTTATTACCTGGGAACTCCAGAAAAGGGATTTTTCACTATTTCGGTTCAGGTGCTTTTTCTATCTTGAGAGTACAAACTAATTTGCTTTATTAAGCTTGTTTTCATGCTTTGTGTTTCTTCTAAGGGTAGACTTCATAACATTCTCTTTCTGCCAGACCACCATGGGTTTGCCTTACGTGTGAGAGCTGTCCTTGTTTCTTCTCTGATAAAGCTTAAATTATCCAAATGCATATTCATTTTTTGAGGGAGAGTCAAGGGAATGTCCAATTCACTGTTCCTAATGCTGCTGGAATTTCTTTGTTGTATTCTTCTTTTCTGGAGAAATCTGGAGTCTTTAATTAGGGTGCCTTGAATGCAGTGTACCCTCTTACTTGAGTGTGGTGTGCTGGCATACCTTGAGCACACGGCAGTTGTGTTGATCTCTAATTTTCTTTCTCATGTTTGCTCATTGCTTAATTTGCTCACTACTGTTCTATAGGCAAACAACCTCTTGAAGTCTTTTGTTGTTGAGCAGGATGATTTGAGTAATAGTTCACTGAGCATCATCTGTGTTCAGGACATTGTTACTTCTTTTTTTTTTTTTTTTTTTTGAGTTGGAGTCTCACTCTGTCGCCCAGACTGGAGTGCAGTGACCACTCCCGGCCACCGCAGCCTCGACCTGCTGGGCTCTGGCGATCCTTCCGCCTCAGCCTTCCCAGTAACTGGAACTACAGGCGCGCGCTACCACGCCCGGCTAATTTTTTGATTTATTGTAGAGATGAGGTCTCGCCTGCCCAGGCGGGTCTCGAACCCACGGGCTCAGGCAATCCACTCACCTCAGCCCCCCAAAGGCACGGGATTACAGCTGAGCCACTGAGCCTGGCACTTCTTTGTTTTTTTAGCTCAGATTTTTATTTATTTTTTATCTTTAATACATATTTTGTATTTTAAAATTGTGGAGTACAGTTAAGGGTTAGGTATACAAATATGCATTGTACAGGTACCCTTGTTGATGAGGTGTGCCTCTAATGAGACATTCCTTATCAAGCGACTTTGTTTTCCCTTTCATTTTATACATCATTGTTGAAATTTTTTTTCCTCTCTCAGTCTTATACAGCTAGAAATGAAAATGTTTTCTTTTTTTTAGCTTGGTTGTTAGTCTTGTTTTTATAAATGCTATAAGCTATCAACTTTGTAGTTAATAGGCTTTTAATGATTTAATGTCTTATGCATCCACATTCAGGAAACAGAAATTTTGACTACTTTAGCAGTTATTTTGTAATGATATTTTCTTGAAATAAGTATTGAAATTTGCTCATTTTCATGCTGTCTTTGCATAAAGTAATTGTGCACTTGGAGCTTTCTTTGTGTAGGGAGAGAATTAGTGGATTAAGAAATTTGGGATATTTTTTATATCAGGATTTAATTAAATAACCCTTAATAGAATACTACCTTTTAAACATCAAATGTAGTGAGGCATGTTTACCTGGAAATGTTCTTCAAATTTGTGTTAGAAAGAGGGCAGAAAAAACTTGATATAAATTTATTTTATATACATAGCAGCCTTGGGGTGTGGATTATGAGCATGGCTTTTAAAGCAAGGCTCTGGTATTGGTTTATAGTCTCTTCTCCATAATTCCAAAATCCAAACTAAAAAAAATGAAATTTTTTTTCCTAACTTCTTTAGCGGCAAAATCTGACCTGACCTGAACTCATTTGGCAACAAAAACTGATCTGACCTTATGTGAAGCTATTTATAGTCTTTATTTATCCTACTGTGTGAATATTTGTATGTTTTGCTATAGAAGTAAGCATTCTTTGCTTATGGGATGCTGCCCCAAGACACTGCTGATGATGTCCATAACACTCATATATACCTTTCTAAAATCTAAAGGGTCCTGAATTCCAAAGCCTTTCTGGCTACAAGGATTTCAGATCATGGATTGTGAGTCTGTACTGTGTTCTGAGCTGGGACTAGGAGCCAGTATGGCTAAAGGTTAGCTTGGGGTAAAGAGGAAGAGAGTTGTTTTTGTCTTTAATAAATTCCAGATAAAGTGGTGCTTTGTAATGCCAGGTGCTATAGCAAAGGTCTGTACTGCAGTTTACTGATTACTGTTGTAGAAATTCTTAATTTTTTGTTGTCCGTGACCATTTGATGAGGCCATAGAAAATGACCTCTGAATATGTTTTCTGGAAGAAAGGATATGGACTTTCGGGAAATTATTTTATGACTGAATCATTATACCTTTTTGCCAAAAAGTTGTTAATTATATGAATGATAATTATTTTTCCACAATTAGCGCATAAATGACTTTCTCTGTCATTCATCTTTAAAAAATCCCATTTATGTGTGTGGCTTTCACACAACTTGAATTTTAAATATTTAAATATTTTCACTGCATTTCTTCCTCTCTGTTACACATCATTGTAAAGATGATGTGATTTATTCCATGGTTACATTAATAGCTTCAAATTTAGAAATTTCTTTCAACTCCCTGTGTCTCTATGAGTTTTACAACTGTAGTTATTGAAATCCATTGGTCCCTCCATCACTAAGGAAGCAATAGGAACAAAGCATATTTGAAACATGCTGCCATAAGACATACTGCTAATGTATTTAGAGGTAGTTGACATGCTAGCTCTAACAGCGTTCTTAAGAGAAGCAAAACTAAATCATTTACGAAGTTTTAATGCATGACAAGAGTTTAGATTGTGAAACTTGGGACATAATTAAGCAGTTTGCTGAATGCAAGATGTCTATGGAGACAGTCTCAAAACTTTCATCTTTCACTTCCAACTCACTAGTCTTTTAAATTATATGTTCCATTTGTGTATTTAACCCTGAATTGTACCCTACATCTTTAAAATTAAAAATGAAAAAAAAAGAAAGAATTGCCGGAGCCCACGGGTTCGAGACCCGCTTGGGCAACTTGGTGAGACTGCATCTCTACAATAAATCAAAAAATTAGCTAGGTGTGGTATTGCGCACCTGTAGTTCCAGCTACTTGGGAGGCTGAGGCGGAAGGATCGGTGGAGTCCAGCAGGTGGAGGCTGTGGTGGCCGGGAGCGGCCACTACACTCCAATCTGGGCTACAGAGTGAGACTCCAACTCAGAAAAAAAAAAAAAAAGAAAGATTATAGTTACATCTATCAATGGTATAAACTAACACTACTCATAAAGTATCTTTCTGTAGTGAGAATTTGAAGTTGAGAAGTTCTGCCAAGACAATTCATTTATATTTCCTTCAAATCAGAGTTATTTTAATAAGTACACACCATCTTAAGAAATAAATAAATGAAAAAATGCAATTCAATAATTTTGAAAATTTTTTACCCTGTATTTACAACAATAAATTTGACTGAATCATAAATAAATAAGTAAATAAATAAATAATATGTTTCATGAGGTATGTTCGTCAGGCATCTCCACTGGGTGTGTGTTTTAAAATAAAAAGTATAATCATGTAAAACTACTTAATAGATCTATTTCATCATCTTGGTTTGACCTCAATACCATACCATTTATTCCTTCAACAAATATTTTGTGAGCATTTACTATTTTAGATACAAGGGACACATGAGGGAACTAGACAGACAATATACTTAGTGATAAGTTAACTTAAAATTACACAAGAGGCTACTACAATGGAGAGAGAGTAGAGCTCAGAGACAACTCAGATAGCCAGGGTGACCAGGGAACGCTTGCTGAGAAGGGGACCCTTGAGTGGTTGGGTGTGCTCAGTGATGACAGGGATTTGGTCAACTCAAGAGATGACATTTCAGGAAAAAGGAACTTCTTGGGAAAAGACCCTCCACTGCTCAGGTTTCAGGGAAGGAACATCACTTGACCTCATAATGGACTTGCCCAGTTGGCATGAACTTTAAAGATTTCTTCACACAGTCCTCAAAGGTTTTGCTTTTTTTCTTCCCAAAATTTAACCAAAGTTTTTTGTTTTAAAGGTAAAGAATAATATTTCAGGATGTCAGCTGGGCATACATGCTACCTGAACAGTATGGTCCCCCATGAATTTTTGCTGAGTGAATGAATGATAAACATTTATTTATTCTACTTTCTTTCCCTGCCGTGCTGCTAGTTGTTAGCCATTATGACTAAAGTACAGCAAGGAATTTGCAAGCTTCTTGCAGAAAACCATATCTCTCAAGGCTCTGTTTAACAATTTCTTTTCCCTTTGTTACACAGTCTACTTGATAAACTGGAAATACAAATATAGACACATATCAGAAACTTAGCAAACCTTGATGTCATGCTTATCCATGATAATTTTTGTAACTGGTGACATATGGTAACCTAAGGTGAAACATGAAATATTACCTTAGAATACAGGTTCCAAATAACCCCCTTAGGTCCTTTCCCACTATGGGAGCTTTTCTGTCCTCTCAATAAATCCTGCTTTCACAGGAAAAAAAAAAAAAAGGAATGCAGGCTCCAGGCATTTGTGTCATATTTAATGCCAGCATTTTGTATATACTTAGTAAAAAAAATTAAGCAATAATTATAGCAAACCACATTAATTCCTTGAAAAAAAGCTTATCCTCTAGATAATCTATCTGGGAAAATTGTGCAATTTCCTCTTGTTATTTGCATGATGCTAACTTATTTAGTCTGTATACACAATGACTGACCACTAGATCACTTACTGTGGCATTTTTAAAAAATTGAGAATCTCTTTGGAATATTTTCGTACTATCTTGAATGACGGTTTCCATGTTTTTTAATCTAGATTATTTTAACACAGAAGGAACATAAAAAATATGTACAGGAGTTGAATCATGGTGGTCTGAATATTATTGAAAAAGATTTTGTGTGTAATTACAGGTAATTACATGAATCATGTGTTCAATTAAATATATGTAAATAACTTCAAAGTTTCCTTTTAAAAACAAAAGCAACTGCGGTTGTGATTTCTTGGGTTCCTACCCCACTGTCTCCACAGAGATGTTTAGTAGAAATTTAATGGATTTCCTCCTACTTTACATGTGAGGTTATTTCAGTCAATCTGTTGTTTTGGACACATAGAGAAGCTTAGGAAACAGCTTGGTTTCAGAGATTTGAAGTTCCCTGTTCTGACCCATTAAGCGGGGCTCTTCCTGTACAACTGTTCTCTATGTCTTAATTTTTTTTTTTAATGCACAGGACATTCATCAAGTTAGAAGAACAATCATAAGTTGCAGAGTCTAGTCTTTTTAAAATTTCTTTAGATATGACTTTTGATGAATTCAGTTATGTGAATGTGCTTGAAATATTACTAAACATATCAACACGTGACTTTTATCTACTACTTCTAAAGCTTTTCTAAAATCTTTAAAGTGGAGATTCCTGGCAGTAGTGGGAATCTGCTGATGGCGGGGCATGGGAGAGGGCACACCTCATCAACAAGGTTACCTACATGATGAACATTTGTATACCTAATCCTGAATTGTACCCCACATTTTTTAAATAAAAAAGTTAGAAGTAAAAAAAATATATAGCAGAGATTCTTCAAAAATATATTTTAATCGTGGGCTTATGCTCTAAGGAACATACTCTGCGTGGTGAACTGGCAAGAGCAGAGAATGGAATTACACGCACCAGAGTTTGAACCTTTTTACCACCATTTCATAGCTCTTCAAAGTTAAAATTACTTAAATTTTCTAAGTCTTTGTTTCTGTAAACTGAGGATATTTTGCTTACCTGGAGGTTTAATGTGAAATTTAGAATTAATATATGTTGGCTGGGCTTGTTGGTTCAGCCTGACATCCCAGCATTTTGGGAGGCTGGGGCGAATGGATTGCCTGAGCCCATGGATTCGAGACCAGCCAGGGCAACTTGGGAGACCTCGTCTCTACAAAAAAGAAAAAAAAAAGCTGGGCATGGTAGTATGCGCCTATAGTTCCAGCTACTTGGAAGAATGAGGCGGAAGGATCGCCAGAGCCCAGCAGGTCGACACTGGGGTGGCCATGAGTGTGCCACTGCACTCCAGCCTGGGCAACAGAGTGAGACTCCAACTCAAAAAAAATAAATAAATAAATACAAAATCAATATATGTCAAGCAGCTAGCAGAATTTATGGCAAAATATAGGCATCAAATGTTAAGTAGCGATTGTTTTATTCGTATTGTTTTCATTCATATTGCTAGCCTAAGATTAGTTTTTGTGCTATTTTTTACCTATGAAGAAAAGCAAATGGGGGGTATAATTACAGTTCCTTGTCTCTTCAAATCAAACTTTTTGTCATCTTAATATGATTTGCTTTCTTTTCTTCTTTACAAATCAGAAAAATTTATTCTATGATGTAAAATTAATTTGTAATGTTGATTTCCTTCTTCCTTAATAAGAAAATTAGAAACTTGTCTTCCAGTTTATTAAAAAAAATCTTTTAAATTGCTTTAGAACATTATATATTAATTCTGTCTCCAGGGAAATTTTGATTTTTGGAACAAATTTATGGAACATATTGCATTATGTAATTGGAAAACTTGGCAGAGATAGTTTTTTTTATATATTTGTGTTAACTTCTGATGGTACACGTTAAATAGGATTTGAATTATTAACATTAGTCTATTAGCATAATATTGTATATTGTACTCTTGTATTTGTGCCTTAAAAATCCTTGGCATTCTTTTATTTAACTATTTAGGATGAGAGAACAGGATGGTATATAAGAAAGAATGATGCACTGGGAGTTCAAAGTCTTGGTTTTCATCTTGGCTCTGATATAATAACAACAGCAAGAGGCATGAAGGAACATGAGATTCAATATCAGGTGATATGGAATTCCCCATGCCATTTATTTACAACAGACATCAGGGTTCTCTGATGGAGACACCTAGCACCTATATACCAGCACCTATTTCAAATTGTTACAATCTTTCACACTTAATTTGCCACAATTGTTGGGAATTTTAAGACAATATACATGAAAACATAAATGTGTTCATTAAGTTTACTATGTGGACTGGACTCCATGGCTCAGCTGTGATCCCAGCACTTTGGGAGGCCAAGGTGAGTGAATTACCTGAGCCAGCAGATTCGAGACTAGCCTGGGCAACTTGGCAAGACATTGTCTCTACAGTAAAGCAAAAATTAGCCGGGTGTGGTAGTGCATGCCTGTAGTTCTGGCCTCTTGGAAGGCTGAGGCAGAAGGATTGCCGGAGCCCAGCAGGTCGACACTGGGGTGACCTTGAGTATGCCACTGCACTCCAGCTTGGATGACGGAGTGAGACTCCAACTCAAGAAAAAAAAAAGTTTACTATGTGACATTGAAAGAAAATCCACTTTTTTTTTATGGAAAACTTGGCAGAGATAGTTTTTTATATATTTGTGTTAACTTCTGATGGTACACATTAAATGCAGTTGAACCAGATGATATCCATGACTCTTACGGATTTTAAGAGACTACTCTCTATGAAAGATATTGCATTCATATTTTCAAAGTAGTAGAGACATAGGTAGGATTTGATGTGTTGCAGTGTGCTTGCTGAAGAGGGCAAAAGACCTAAAAGAACCTCTTTTTTTAGTTGTTGGCTTCTCTTCAACATCCCTAACATTATTTTGTCTCTAACAGCTTCCTAACTTTCAAATTTGCATTCTAGTTTTTGTATTTTTATAATTGAGGTGCAAGGAAAACAAGAAACGTTTCCTAGTCTTTTCACCTTTCAGGTAGAAGTTCAATTGCCATTCTGTTATTATATTTAATAATAGCAACAACAGAGTGAAACATTTTGAAGGTAAAGTATGAGACCTAAAATCGTTTTAAAAAGAACGTTCCATTTAATGGTGAAGTAGTTTTGGACCCTTTCATTTCTGGGCCCTTCAAAGAATTCTACTCAGGAACAGTTTGTGAATTGCTTACATCTAGATCAAATGAACAGTTTGTCATTCTGGCTTAAAAAAAATTGTGGCAAAAAAAAAAAAACCCTCATAAAATGTATCATTGTAACCATTTTAAAATGTGCAGTTCAATGGCATTGACTGTATTCACAATATTGTGCAATCATCACCACTGTCTAGTTCTAGAATTTTCACACCCTGAACAGAAGCCTTGTACTTACTAAGCAGTCACTCATTTCCTCCTCACCCTAGACTCTGACAGCCACTAACTTGCTTTCTTTCTCTATGGATTTTCCTCTTCTGGATATTTCATTTGAGGGGAGTTCTATAATGTTGTACTTCTTTCACTTAGCATCTATTTTCTTCTTTCTTTCTTTTTTTTGAGTTGGAGTCTTACTCTGTCACCCAGACTGGAGTGCAGTGACTGCTCCTGGCCACTGCAGCCTCGACCTGCTGGGCTCCAGCGATCCTTCCGCCTCAGCCTTCCAAGTAGCTGGAACTACAGGTGCGCGCTACCATGCCCGGCTAATTTTTTTGATTTATTGTAGAGATGAGGTCTCGCCAAGTTACCCAGGTGGGTCTCGAACCTGAGGGCTCAGGCAATCCACTCACCTCAGCCTCCCAAAGTGCTGGAATTACAGGCTGAGCCCAGCTAATATTTTCAATGTTTATCCATACTGTCACATGTGTCAGTACTTTATTCCTTTTTTTTTTTTTTTTATCTGAATAGCATTCCACTGTATGAATTTTCCACATTTTGTCCATCTATTTATCTGTTGATAGATATTTGGGTTGTTTTTATCTTTTGACTATTGTGAAGAGAGCTTCAGTAAACCTTTGTGTATGAGTTTTAGTTCAAATACCTGTCTCCAGTTCTTTTGGGGGTATACCTAGGAGTAGAATCTTTAACCTATTGAGGAACTGCCAAGCTATTTCTTCTGATATGTTTTTATACTTTGATTTATTGTATTAGATATTTTAATATTGTATTATCCAGTCACTTGATATATTACTCTTTTGAAATATTATTTTTTAGTTAAAAAAAAGGGTTAAAAAAACTATAGTCAAAAATCTGTATATATTCATCATAGAGAGATGGAGATGGAATCCTACAATATTGTGCTTGAAGGGGTATGTGAGGAAAGACAGTGACACTGATTTGCTACAAACAGAGAGGGAAGACCTGCGTGGGCTTTTAGTGAACAGCAATGGAGACATCCCAGAGCATTGGAGCAAAGTGAGAGCATCGTGGTCCCAGTCCTGATGAAGATTTTGTACTTGAAGTATGAATATGAACTTTGAACAGTAGCAGAACTGAGACTTTGCAATTCCTGTTATAGTCCTTGGCACGATATATCGACTATTTCAGAGCAGAAGGCATGAGACAGAGGAACAGTAGTCCAGAGAAGGAGATTTACACCAAGCCAAAAGATAGAAGGTGCACTAGCCACATCTGTCTTAAGTTTCTTCTAGAGAGAAGAAATTTAGAGGCTGAAAATATCAGAGGCCTTTTGTGTTGCATATGCTTGTTAATTTAAGGGTAAAGTAGTATATAATTCTCATTTCTTTGTGTAAGCTCGGTCATCCTCAGTGGATTCTCTTTTAATATCTGATGAGAGATGTCCCTGAGCAGTGTTCCAAAGAGATTTCTAAAAAAGGTTGTCGATGACTGACAACTGCAGCCACTACTTGGATCTACTTTTTTGGGCAAAACCAGGTGAGCTGTACCACTGGGAATTTCCTTTAAGAGCTACTGAATATGTGATTGTAACAGGGAGGTTGACATCAAAATAAACAAGTATTTACTGCCTTGCTCTGTGGGAGACACTGTAGGAAAGAGAAAAGTATTGGAAAGGTATTTGCTTATAGGTCATATTACCTTTACAGATGACATTGAAAAATAATCAAGTTATCAGGTTCCTAGATATCTTCTGAGCAGGATACGTTTTTTGTTTTATGTACTTTCTCTTTTGATGGTACCCAACTTATAAAAATATGCAATCGGTGTAAATTATTCCACAGTCTGCTGGTCCAAACTGGTATTACCCCTGCGGGTCTTTCTGGTTATGATATGTGTTACAATATGGAAGCCTTAGAATTATCTTTTCAGAAGAGCCATAAAAGGTCTATTTTATGGTTTTCAGATTTAAAATACAATGTAGCCTTAATACTTGACTGCTTTAAAAACTTTTCTTGCCTTACCTTTATTTATAACTAGAAAGTTTTGCTTCAATCATAATAACATATATTACAATGTGGCCTTCTTATCTAAATGTTTTCTTGAAATTTCTTGATTTAGGATGATTTTCTCCAGTTCCATCCAAGGTGCAGGTGGCTTTTTTATATAACGACCTCTGTTCCTTTGGGTAGATACCTACTAGTGGGATTCTAGCCTATCAAAGCCTAATTTCTTCTCTCTTGACCTTTAGTATTTCTCTATGCTTAAAAAGTTTATCATTTAGGCAGTGTAATCAAATTTGAATCATTTAAATTTATCAGCTGTTCTTATCACAAAGTAAAGGAAGCAGGAATATCTGCCTTAGTAGATTTAGCAATCATAATTCAGTCTTTTATACTTCATTGCTTTATATAACAAATTTCCGGGATTCTACAACAAACTAGATTCAAAAAAAAAACTCGAATCTCACATATTGAGAGTTCATGACTGATACTTGAACAGTAGTAAATACGTCTATTTTCGTTAAAGTGCCATACCAAATTCACAAGGTGTCCAAGATCCTTCACAAAAGCATATGCTGGTGGTACTTTGTAATTATACATAAAACTTTAAAGCCAGTGATGTTTATATTTATTGTAATAAAAGCACTTTGTTGAAATCTAACATATGTAAATTTTGTTGGTTGTGAAATCTCAGACATGGATATTTAAAAAGTGTTGTGCATTCAATCTCATTAAATACTTAGTTGAGAGCACAAAAATTAGCTTACGTTTTATAATTGCATGGTAAGAGATATGTACAGAGTCCTAGTTCTAATTGCAGATGAACAAGAAATGGACATGAATATAGGATTTTCTCAGTTCTAAGCAATAGATTATCTTACACATTTTAGTATCTCTAAAATTGTGGTACATCTTTTCTGCCAATAAAATCTCTTCCTTGCTATTGTATAGGCAGCAGCCTTGATGGAGTTGTCATTGCTCTCATGTGTGCAAACTTGGTTGTTATTCCTGGTATTATGACTGCAGTGCCTTACAATTTCATTCAACACTGTTTAAGGATCCATGGAGAGAGTAATTTGCAGACAGTAGGTTGGAAGAAATTCCTGGAGAACATTGTAGAGTCCTTTATGAAATGCTGCAGTATCTGCTATCTTGGTGGCACAAAGGTTGATTTGAAGTCAAGGAGTTGATGATTTAGCAGAGAGACTCTGAATATGAAGACATGTTAAGAACTCCAACTCAGGGGAAAAAAAAAAAAAGAATACCATAGGCTGGGCGTTGTGGCTCAAGCCTGTAATCCCAGCACTTTGGAAAGCCGAGATGAGAGGATTGCCTGAGTCCTCGGGTTCAAGACCAGCCTGGGTAACTTGGCGAGACCTCATTTCTACAATAAATCAAAAATTTAGCCGGGCATGGTAGCATGTGTCTGTAGTTCCAGCTACTTGGAAGACTGAGGTGGAAAGATTGCCTGATCCCAGCCAGTTGACACTGGGGTGGCCGTGAGCATGACACTGCATTCCAGCCTGGGCGACAGAGTAAGACTCAGACTGGAAAAAAAAAAAAATACCATAGCCAATTTATTTCACTTATGTTTTCCTGTTTTGTGTGTGTATAAAGGTCATATATGACAAAGGTTTCTATATAAATGAGTAATTTTTCAAGATTCTGTTTGAAAGTTCATATGATAATCAATTGTGCCGTAATTTGACACCATTTTTCTTTGTATTATATTAAAAATATGCATTTCATAATCAATGTTATCTTAAATGTGATTAAATATAGTAATGAATAATTAACATTTAAAATTAAAATTCAAAGCTCAGACATAATTTGTATTTTTATGATTAAAATTAGAAACTTAAATGATAATAGGTTTCTGCTATATGCTATAATAATACTGTACACTAAATTATAATTTTAAAACTTGTATGTAGTTCTGGAAGATATTATTTTTCTTCAGAGTTAAACCAAAGTTAAAATACATATATGAACTGTATATATCTTCTTTTTGAATTTTTTCAGTTTAATTTGTCAGTAGCATCCCAAAGGACAGCAGTGTACACCAATTTAAACTTGTAAATATGACTGAATCAAAAGCAGAAATATAATTGAGTGGCCTTAAATTAATTTGTTCTCACTTTTATTCTTTCTGTAAATATGTTTTCGTCAATAATAGCTCTTTCCTTTTCTTTCAATCTCATTTTTTTAAAGATAATTTTTCTTTAATGTACTGATTGACTATATTGGCATATATTTTCATTTTTCAATTTGTACTTTAAAAATATTCCAATGTTAGATATTCTTGAATATTCAGATTATCAATTCTGTATTAAATATTATGTTGAAAAGGTAACCAAACAAAAACCCAAGGCACTTTACTGTATAATATACTGAAAAGAGACTTTGTATCATGATATTGGTAAAATATGCAATTGAAATTATAGGGAATGTCTAACCTAACAAACCACCTTCTAAATCGTGAATGTATTGAAGTGATAGAACTTTCACTCCTGAAGAGACAATGAGCAATATTTGAAATGATGTGTTTGAGATATGAAGCAGAAGGTACAAAAGGCATTAAATCCAGAGTATGACTGAAAAATAAAAGCAAAACCAAAAAATTTCTGCCAGTTTCTGAAAACAACATAGAGTTATAAAGTAAAATTCATTTCACTATAGCAGTAACGTCTTCAAAGACATAGTAACTGCCAGAACATGCTGTGTTCATGCTTTTCTGCTGGATATTAAAGACAGGTACATAACTGTGGAGCTAAAGATCATATATTTAAAAATCTTCATATTTTCTTGTTCAGGCTGCCATTTTGTTTTATGTTATCTTTTAGAGTGTATTTAACTGTCTTTTAAAAACACAAATAACACAGTTTGTCATAGAAATACTGGAAAATACAAAACAAAAAAACAAACAAAAAAAGAATAAAGCTATATAAACACTTTAAAAAGTCTATTTAATGTTTTGGACTTTTAAAAAATTTACATCTTTTCTATATTCTTTAAAAAACTCCAAGCATGTATATTTTCTCTTTCTTTATATAAAATGGTATATTAGCCTGAAATTTTTTGAAATATACTTAGATCAAGGAAGCATACATAGTAAATACCTTTATGTCAAGGAATCACATATATCTTGTCTAGTAAATCACACAATATTAGAACAGTATAATAAATGCCTCTTATTGTGTTCCTTATAAGAAGGGAATCTGTTAGTGATACAATTAGAAACTGCTTATGTATCTTACTTCAATCAAGCCTATTTATCCCTAAGACACATGAATATTTTTATAAATATATATAAATATGTAAAATACATAAATGAAATAGTTTTATAGTTATAATTAACAAAAATGTAATGTGATTTACACATGATTTTGCTGTTGTGATTTTTAGCTTTAATAGTATTGTTCCTTTTCATATCACATGGCAGCATACATAGTAAATACCTTCTTCTTCTTCTCCTCCTCCTCCTCCTCCTCTCCCTCCCCCGCCCCCTCCTCCTCCCTCCCTCCCTTCCATCCTTCCTTCCTTTTTTTTTTTTCTTTTTTTTTTTGAGTTGGAGGCTCATTCTGTCACCTAGGCTGGAGTGCAGTGGTATGCTCACAGCCACTGCAGCCTTGACATGCTGGGCTCAGGTGATCCTTCTGCCTCAGCCTTCCAAGTAGCTGGAACCACAGGTGTGTGCCACCACGCCCAGCTAATCTTTTGATTTATTGTAGAGATGAGGTCTCATCAAGTTTTTCAGGCTGATCTTGAACCCCTGGGTTCAGGAAATCCTTTCACCTCGGCCTCCCGAAGTGCTGGGATTACAGGCATGAGCCACTGCACCCACTCTGTAGGTCAATACATTTTCTAATGATACCTGAATCTACTAATCAATACACTTTCTAATGATACCTGAATATGTATTGTTTTGGATCTTCTCTTTCATTTATATTTCCAAGTGTCAATTAAGATAAGAATTTTGGATTTGATGTTAAAACACATTTCAACATGTAATTCTCATTCCTCCTAAACTAATAAGGAATGTGATAGTCTTCAATAGAATGTAAGTTAAATAGTCAAATTGCCTAGATTTCTGAGCAGATTGATCTTTTTGTGTCTGCAATATAGTTAAGTGCTTCAGTGAGTTTAAAATGTGTTATAAGCATTAACTCAACTAATGATGTACCTTAGGGTATTAGTCCTTTTCACCAATGTAGAAATAAGGGATTCTTTAAATAGCACATACAGCCGGGCTCGGTGGCTAAGCCTGTAATCCCACGCCTT
Source organism: Carlito syrichta (assembly GCF_000164805.1). NCBI lineage: Eukaryota > Metazoa > Chordata > Mammalia > Primates > Tarsiidae > Carlito > Carlito syrichta. The sequence goes on from NW_007247822.1 coordinate 143,603, forward strand.
TGGGAGGCTGAAGTGAGTGGATTGCCTGAGCCCGTGAGTTCGAGACCCGCCTGGGCAGCGAGACTTCATCTCTACAATAAATAAAAAAATCAGCCGGGCGTAGTAGCGCATGCCTGTAATTCTGGCTACTCGGAAGGCTGAGG